>NW_010271276.1:20129-43954 GCF_000690775.1 Eurypyga helias
ATCTTTAAGGTCCCTTCCAACCCAAACCATTCTAGGTTTCTATGAGTCTCTGAAAAAATACCACCCAATTAAGTGCAAAATTCAATGGAAACGTATAGCCACTTTGGTTTCCAAACCCGCAGGAATTATTGTCAATAGTATATTTGCCCTCCTCCCCCAGTCTTGAACACTTTGTACCTATACCCATAGTATGAAGCGAAGAACATTCATCCATCAAGCAAAAAAGTGTGTGTGTTTTGAGGACAATTTTTTTTTTTTTTTTTTTTTAGTGTGGTATGTCTGTGCACAGGTTTCCTAGGAGACAATTCAAACAAAGAGTAATTTGTGAAAAAGCCTGAACAGGGGAACGGAAAAGAGGAGCTTGCTGCAATTTATTGTGTAGGAAGTCTTCTATCATAGATTTAATAGGAACCCAACATCCCTGTAAACAGGAAAAAAACCATTGATATTTGTAGCAGAAACAGGTGACTTTCCCTGTCTGTATTTCTAACATCCGAAATAACTTGAAAATAATGTAGCTCACATAATGACACTGCACCACCTTTGTAAATCAAAACTTACATAAACTAGCACACAAGATCATAAAAGAGATATAGTAGCTAACAGAGCAGCTAATTATGCTTGAAGAATAACCTAACGTACTGGTACAGGTTGGGACTGTTCTTTTGGAGGGCAGGTCTGTGGAAAAGGACCTTGGAGTCCTAGTGGACAAGAGAATGATCAGGAGCCAACAGCAGGTCGAGGGAGGTTATCCTCCCCCTCTACACTGCGCTGGTGAGACCTCACCTGGAGTACTGTGTCCAGTTCTGGGCTCCTCAGTTCAAGAAGGACAAGGAACTACTGGAGAGGGTCCAGCGCAGGGCCATGAAGATGATGAAGGGCCTAGAGCACCCTCTATATGGGTCTGTTTAGCTTGGAGAAGAGGAGGCTGAGGGGGGATCTTATCAATGCTTATCAATATCTAAAGGGTGGGTGTCAGGAAGATGGGGCCAGGCTCAGTGGTGTCCAGTGACAGGACTAGGGGCAATGGCCATAAACTGGAAAACAGAATGTTCAACCTGAACATGAGGAAACCCTTCTTCACTGTGAGGATGACAGAGCACTGGAACAGGCTGCCCAGAGAGGTGGTGGAGTCTCCTTCTCTGGAGACTTTCCAAAGCTGCCTGGACTTGTTTCTGAGAGATCTACCCTAGGTGATCCTGCTCTGGCAGGGGGGTTGGACTAGATGATCTCTAGACGTCCCTTCCAACCCCTTCCACTCTGTGAATCACCTACCACATGCTAATGTTCCTGGTTAAGAGACTGGGTTGGAGCTTGGGAAACTTTTCCTTTAATACCTAATATCCTGTTCCTCAAAGATGACGAAAACTCGATTTTTAAAAATCAGTTTAGGCTGCTAAATCCATCTGAATAGTCCAAAATCCAGCACGTAGATTCCCAGAACTCTGCTTAGTTACTTCTGAAAGACCTCTGGCATTTAAGATTTCTCCAATATAGGCTAAAAGTATATCACTACCAGGCATGCTCAGAATTGCTTATGGACCTGACATTTTAGAAGGATAGGTAGAGTGTAAGTGTTTTGAGGATATAGGTATTATGCCAAGCAACTTATCATCAAGGCCAATAGTCAGGCATCATAGGATGAACCAGGTACTTTAGGTTCTATATCTAAGGAAATGCAAAGTAATCTCTCATCATTTTTACTACTTCAATATTTACCAGATTTTGTAGTTCTTACTTTCTTTTTTTTCCTTCTTTTCTTCTTTCCTTCTTTTCTTAATTTCTTCTTTTTTTTTCTTTGTTCTTTTCTTCTTTTGTTCTCTTCTTGAGTGGATTTGAAAACATACTTCCTACGTGGATACTCTAATCACTGTGCTAGGATACTCTGTGTAAGGCCCCATCAATTCTTATTGCTAGCAGCAGTTGTGCTTTTCGTGAGACAAATATTCTGTGGACTAGAGGCAATCAGAATGGAATTTAGGGTTGAAGAATGAATGGGATAGGATTGGCTGAGAGAAATGTGGCTTTGAAAACCTGTATGGGGAGCTCCACTACAGTGCTGAAAGACCTTAGAGTTAAACCCTCTTTCAACCTGAAAACAGCAGTAGCGGCTTAGCTGTAGTCACCTAAATAAATTCTGTTTCTCAGAACTTGGTCTGTAAAAACAGCAAATAGTAATGGTTTACTTGATTAAGTTACCAGGGTAAATGTACCAAAGACTGTGAAATGATCAGAAAACCTCGTGGTTGGCCACTTTTGAGGAAAAAAAAAAACCAAAGAAAACAGAACAAAAGACCAAAAACCCACCTAGAAAATATAAACATGGATAGATCTGTGATTTGATCAGGCTAACAATGATTATTATGTATGTGCCTCTGTATGGTACTACATTGAAAAATGAGTCTGATTATGCTCCATTTTCATCCACCCTAGCTCTGATTGACATGCATGCAAAAAAGAAGAGATTAATCTCAATATTCTCTCAAGGTCACAAAATGATTTTAGGTGTGTGTGTCTGACACTTCTTTTCCAAGCATAAGTCTTTTTTTTCATATCCCACTTTTTCTTTCTAAATTTTACAAGTCCAGTTTTTGTTAAAATAATATTGTAAGAGGAAGTTCATTTTCTCTCTGAATGTGAAATCAAAATGCATCATAACAATATTAACTCCGATTCCATGTTGTTATAGACAACAGTCTATAACATGGTACAGTTGAATCACTGTACCATGCATTGCTCTCCATAACATGAGTGTGATGGGTAATATGACCTGGGTCTTTACAGATTAGTATAACCAAAAGATGCAAATGTTAGCTCCAGGGAGAATATATTACAAGGAAAGAAAAATAAATTAATTAACCAGACAATACAACATAATTTATTTCCTCCAGAGAGTATATTTTCATTGCAGATTTTATTTTAATAAATTTGTCTCATACAAGATCTCCTAGTACCACTTTCAATCAAACTTCAAATGTATACCATCTACAGAATATAAATGATAGTTTTCTTAATGTAGCTCGAATATTCAACTCAGACACATGACTACTGATTAGTGTTCTCATTTGCAAAAGATGATGTGTCTGTATCTGACAATTTTGAGACAGAATACTTATCTGCCTCTTGTGGCCCAGACTCAGGTTTATTTTTGTCTCCTCTTGTGTTCCCTTTCTGTGCTAACTGTAAACCTCACAAGGCCTGAATGAATCATCAGAGCTAAGTTTTCTATTGTAAATACATAAATAAATAAAGAGAAGATGACTGGTTCTGGCAATGAAGCACTTGCTGGAAGACAGTAAATAACAGCAGACTACCTACCAGGCCCATTTGATAAAGAAAGTTCCCTTTAATACAGAGATTATTTTCCTTCTATTTGGAGACTGCCCTAAATCCAGCAAGGAGTAGCCTGTCTTCTACCATCATCTATGATTATATAATCATAAAATACATTTGGGATAATAAAGTTGCAAGAGGATAGACTCCTGTTAGCAACACATCACATGTACTGTTTTGATATACTCCCTAGTATTTAAGCTAAAAGACACCCAGCTCAGGTGTAAGCCACATGCATCTGAAAAGCTCAGACTTTGACACTACAAGTAATTAAGGTGTCTCCATGAAGATGAACAATAAATGGCCTTTTTTCAGTGGCTGTAATACGTACTTAAAATTACAACTCTCACGTTCTGCAGAAGTAGCTTTTATTTTTTGCAGTTTTCATTTAACTTAAGCCCCTTGTGATGATTTTAGCCCTTTAGTCTCTGTAATGTCTTCTATAACCAATAACTGCCCAAGTATTGAACACAGGATCCCTGAATCAAAGATAATTTGGAATAAGAGCATAAAATTAAGATCTTTGTTTTTTCCTGTATGGGTTTTACCATGTAACTGAAAACATACTATTGGAAGAGAGAAGATAAAGTGGGAAAGGAGGAAAAAAGAGAAGCACTTTGTGGATAAGTAAGTCATGTGGTTAAAGAAAAAAACAATCAAACCACAGATAACACCATGGGCAAATCCATAAAACTAATAACTTTCATGAAAGGGTGAATTTGACCTAGATATGTGTCATGAAGCAAAACTTTCTCACTCTATATTCTGATCCCTGAAGACTAATATAGAGGATTCATTAAGTTACTCACAGAGGCATCTATAGATAAACATGCAGAGCACGGAGCATACATTGCTGTTATGTAATGCTATCTGCTCTAATGATCATCCCTTCTTTACTGAGTATGCATTCAGAAAAATAGATATTACAGAATTATAAAGCAAGAATCTTTAATTTCAATGAGGGAGCATTGCATATTGATATAGGAACTTATTGAATTTCCTATAAAATATTTTGAGTCTTCTTGGAAAAATGTGATTGCAGGATGTAAGCAGTAGAAACTCATGACAATGCAGCTAGAAAGATGCCAAGTAGCCCTTTTAGTTCTTTGTCTTACTTAACATGTAAAATAAATTATTATGTTCTGAATTTTTGGTGATTTCATTCCTCCAGCTATCATAAAAACAGAGAAAAGGAGTTCTAGATCTCCTGGAGACAGTGACTTTCCTATCAGATTCACTGTTAGAACTAATATTACTGTATTTGCTTACAAAGTTTGTCAGTTACAAAGTTCTTTGCTGGCTTCAGCAGTAGAAGAGACCACGTCATGCCTAGTTGTATTCTTCCACCAGAATGTCCTGATGAAGGAGGACTTACTTGCACCAGAGGAATTTTATCACTGGGATATAGAAAATTGGTCAAATGCCATCACTTTCACTGACATCAGACACGTTAGAGAAGAGAGCAGGTAACATGATCAGCCACTGTGATAAAATGCCTGCTGCCCTTCCTCTCTTCGCACAGGAATTGACATCAGTTTTGCTCAGGCAAGTGAATACTAGGAGGATGAAGTTTGTTTTTCTAGCTGTGAGTCCCTCTACAGAAATTCAACCTCATGTATAAGTATCACTTCTACCACACAGCACTGGGCTGAGGGAGGTTTTCAGCACTCCTGAGACCTCTGCATAGGAGGGGGCACCATGCCTCAATACTTCCACATCATCCAAGTCTTGTTTGCCTTATCACTCCCTTTGAGTGCCCACCTCCACACATGACAGACTAAGGCAGAGATGATGGAGAACATAGGCTGCAACTGCATCATACTTCCTTTATTTGGGATACAGGTTTATCAGTCTCTTACCTCTTTTCCTCTAACTTTAAAATATCAGTTGCTTAATGCTTTCCTTTTTTGTGAAGATGGCTTTAAAAAATGGAAGTAGAATTAGGACTAAAACCCCCCAAAATAATCAAGCTAACTGAAAAATCCAGCAATAAATTCCACTCTCTTGCTCTGTCAGTCTTGTTAATTGCCACTTTATTTAGTACCTTCCTCTACTGTTAAAGGTTATTAAAAAGGATTTTGAAGCCAGACACACTTTGAAGCTGGTATTTTATTAGGCAGAGATTGCACTCTGAGATTTCCATCTAGGCTCTCACACTGGGGACTGTCTCTGCTCACTGGTCCATAATAACTGACCTACATATCTCTGACGAGCAGGATTTTGCTGGATGACTGCATTACCCAGCAGAATTTGACTCCCCTAACTATACTCATTTGTCACAGCAATTAAACCCATGTGTTGATTTATTGAGTGCAGGCCTGGCGTGAAATGTAGGAATGCACAACTCATTCTTTTCTTTCTGATGTTACACTACTGCCCAAATTGCATTTGGTCATCTTCATGCTGTTTTTAATTTGCTTACTATTACTTTTGGCTTCTGGAGAAAAATAATCACAATTTTTCTTCATTTTCTAATACTTTTCTTTCTCACTCTTACTCTTTCTCCTTTATTTTTATTACCTTTTTGTTGTCCACTGATGTCATGTCTTCTCTCTACTGAAGGATCTGGAATTTATTCCATCCCTCCACAGCCATTCCTCTATGGAAATCTAAGCAAGACTTGTCGTATTGTAACCCTGGGGATCTGAGCTGGAAATGAATATACAAAACCCCAAAAGATAATCTAGTCATAATGCCTCCTCCATTAGCTTCTTCAATAAATGGATGACACTAGTATTTTTTCACAAAGCCTATGGGGCATGCCCTTGGATATAAATGGGTAATTGCCAAATGCAGGATGGCACAGTGGGAAAACTGTGGCCAAGTTTAATCAGATACTTTGGGTGCAAATCATACAGTCTGTGTATGTGGTGTGAAAACATAACTGGAATGACTCTGGAGAGCAGACCTGTCCTGAAACCTTCAGCAAAATATTCACCCTTGATTACAGCACTTATGGCAAGACATAGGAATGGCCTGATGCCCCAAACCAGTTCACATCCACATCTCTCACGTAAATTCAAAACTCTCTTGCTCAGGACTCAGATCTAAAAAAGGACTTAAGCTAAAGAGTCTGAGTTCAGTGTTGATATTCACGTCTTTGCTTCAACTTTCTGAGCCAGGAAGCAGAAGTTTTGCTTCAGATAGGGCTGAACAGACCTGTGCTAAACTCATATACTATGGTTCCTTGGGAGAGACAAACATCCTTTCTCTCTTCATGCACACTTACTATTGCAAGGACCAGAGAAAACTGTTGGCCACTGTTTTGTTTTCTAAACAGCCCTTGAGGAGGCAGAGTAGTCCTCACTATTCTTCCTCTAGGATAAAACCTACAGGATTAGATGGTTCCCTAAGGATATACATACCAACAGGTCAATTCCTTCATCAAACAAAAAAGTTCAAAGCCCATGGTTTCCCCTCTAGGAGAAAATCTTCAAAGAAAATGGGACAGAAGAAGGCAATGCAAGAAAGAAGGGGAAAGAAAAAAAAAAAGTATAATATTCTGAAAAGAGAAAGTTGTCACGGTCATTCTGCGCACACCCAGAGGCCAAAGCAAAGAACTAGTCTTTAGGAGCAGTCCTGGGAAAAATGTCCCAGTACTGACAGAAGGGATATCTGAATCAACATCCTTGTCATTGCTGCCATTATGCTGCTCACCAGATCCCACGGTGTTGGGGCACTTGTTGGAGACTGACTTGTCCTACATTATATAGTGATCCCAGATAAGTTTCACTAGGATCTACAGGCTAAAGCATGTATCCCCTAGTCAGGTGAAGGGGAATAGAGACTACTGATTTTGTGCAAGCAAATCAATTTTTCAGCCTTCACCTCTGTTTTTCATTTCTCTGAACTTTAGAATAGGGAAACAACACAATTTTACCTTATAGTGCTTTTAGTTCACTAATCCTTGCTGCATGGTTACTTACCAGTAGGAAGGAATGTGCTTCACAGTATGTTTAAGACACAGATTTGAATGAAATAATACATTTTCTGGATTATTGCTCGCATTACATATATATATTATGTGGGTTTGGCACAATAACACAGGATTAACAAAAGCCGTAACATCAAGGAAACCTCTCATTTGTTTCAAGTACTGAAGCTCTAAGTGTTTATCAACAACAAATTCACATTTTTCCTCTTTTGACATAAAGCTTCCTAAGACTCAAATTTTTGTTGTTTTTTGCTTGTGTGTTTGTTCTTTTTTTTCCCCTCTTAAACAGTCTTGTGTGAAGGGGAGGCCAGAATGAGAATCAAGTTGCTGAATCTGATCATTTCCAGCTGCCAGATATGGTTGTGTACATCAAACACATGTTAGAGGTCTGGATTGGCCGCTGCTTACGATGGATGCCAGCACCTCTAGAGTGAGAAGCAAACTCTCCTTGGTGTGTTCAGAATCTGAGCTCATTGTTTGTCCTGTTGGGATTTGCTCACCCGCAAGTATTTTTGTGCTTTTCTTCTCTTTCCTTGAGGGTTAAAGAAACAAGCAACTTGCATGATTAAAAGATTTTAAGACCCAGGTTAATTTCATCTGTTTTCAGATGCCTAAATGAGAAGCAGCCATCAGAGTGGAATCATTGTAAATCCTCATTCAAATGACAAACATCCATGTTGGGCTGTTTTGTCTTCTGCAGGCATAGTCCAGATATATTCATTCAAAGATGCTAGAATGACTATGCTTCTGTATTACATATCTCACTGTGCATCTGAAGTCCTTAGAGATTATTTCCATGAAAACAGCCCAAAGAACAGAAGACTGCAAGCTTACAACAGCTTACAATCACTCCCACAGTTGCAAATTTGTTTTTCTTTCTATTAATTCCTTCAATTTTTCAAATCAAACAAGTATTATGTCCTTGTTTCAGGCTTTTTCAACTCTGTTCATGTCTCTGAAATTACTCCAGATTTGCACTAGTGAGCTGAGATGAATAGGGCTAATTAAATTTATAAACATGCAGGATGAAATTTTGGTTGCATTGAAATCAATGGGAAAGTGCCATCCCATTGAGTCAGGCAGTTGTGATTCACAAATTTTGTAGGCATCTCTTTAACGGGGAATCAAGGCAAAATATCTGTTTTCAACTTAGTCTGATATGAATGAGGAAGGCCACAGTCAAGTTCTTTTACCCTTTCTATTTGGTATTTACTCAGGTGTATTCTTAACTCTGTGTCAGTTTTCAGTGCAAGCTGTTCTATGAAGTCTTGCAAGAGCACATCTTCTCTGGGCATCTCAAAGAAACTCTAAGAAGCCAACTGGACTGATGACTCCTTCCTTTAATAAATCTACAGGATGTGCAAGGCAGGAGTATTTAAACTGTGTTGCCTAGGATTCTGTCCCCTGTGAACTAATCTAACAAATTTGATAATACCACTATTGTTGTGTGAAGGAACATTGTGTGTAGATGTACATCAAATGTTAGATGCAATGGCCAAATAACAACCTGCATGACTTCTACACTGGAGACAATCTCTGTCTTTTGAGTCTTATGACAGTTTGTTGTCATTCAATAGAGAAGAAAAAAAAAAAAAAAGGACCTGGATAACAGCAGTGATATTTGGGATAATGGGCTTTGATTTATTAAAAATAAATACATATATGAGACAGAAATAGTCAAAGACAGGCAGCTTGGAGAAGGCAGGAAGGATGAATTAAGGTCAGTATCTGAGTCATGGAGGGAAATTCCATGACCTTTAGTACTCAGAACACTAGTCTGATAGATCAGAGAGTCATAGAAGAGCTTGTGAAATAAGGAGAGGAAATATGAAATTTCAATGAGGAGCATATTGGGACATAGAGCAAGAGACCCTATCTACTTTCTCTAAGCTTTGATCTCTTTGAATTTAATGTCTAGGGTATCATATAAAGCAATATGAAGTTTACACCCTACTTTTGCTTATCTGGGAAAAGCTTGCTTGGTCATTGGAAGTAAATAGGGTATTTTGGTGACTATTTTTTCGTAACAGCTATTCCACACATTCGTTTTCATAATAATTAATTTGAACAAACTCCAGAAATATGTTTTAATACATTTGCAATTCCCAGTAGAATAAGGCAAATTACATTTTTACATCAGAGGACAAATCAGTGACTCTTTCTTCTGGATGCACTGGAATCATGCAAATGACAACCCACTGGGAACCTTGCAAAGTCTCAACTTCTTATTTGTTTAACCATAATTGCATATTTATAAATTACAGCAGACTTTTCTAATTAATTTTGTATCCTGCGAATAACACTGGTTTGTAACAACCTGCTATATTAGCAAAATCATTGCCAAGAAAACATAGCAGTCTGGAGTCACATTTAGTTTGAGGGGAAATGAAAGGCAGCCAGAGCAGAGTCTAGCCTTTTCTTTCACTCATGAGAGGTAATTACCAACTCCAAAATACGAAGATAAAAGCCTTTCAAAAAACTGACACCTTCCGCACATTAAGTCCCTAAAATGTTTTGAATTCTGTCAGACACAAAGGAGATGTAGAAATAAAAATATTATTTCGAGTCAAGCCAACCAAAGCAATGTTATTTGGCAAAAAGGAGGTTATGAAGGATTTCCTTCTGTGCCTAAGCAGTCAGCATATGGAACAGTGCAAGGCCCCACCCTAAGATGTGCAAAACTGTCTGTGGTCACTATGGATGCTTAGGTATTTCTGCCATCAAACATGTGGTCTGTATAATCAGGGGATTATTTGGATATGAGTTGGCAGATATGACACAAAATTAATGAGAAATCCATAAACCACAGCAGCTGGAAGCCAGACAGGATGTCTCAAAGGGCATTAAATGCCTGTCTTTAGGTAACTGAATCCTTCCCTTGATCACTACAGGTCCATCGTACATGGACTTCCTTTTGACTGAGATCAAGCAGTTTACAAATCCAATCTGTTTTTTACAAGGAATATCTTGTTATGGGCATCTGATTTGCAGAGCTAAGAATTTATTTTTAGTATAGTTAATGTATTAACTTTCTAAGCAAAAATACTACAGTTCTTATTAGACCAGGCATACTGGTATCTATTGTTAATAACACACTTAAGACTGGTTTAAACAAACTCAAGTATTTGCCCTTTTTTTGTTGTTCCACTCAGACTTAGTGTGTGAAGGTTGATGTTGCCTGTTTTTCCCAAGGAGGGAGGGATTATGATGAGTTACTAGTGACCCAGATTCTTCACCCATCTTCACATGATGCTTACGGTGAGGAATTTCTTACTCTGTAGTTTGAGGAGCTTCTTGGATATATTTTGATATGTTTTCTTATCACAGCCCACTTTTTTCCAGTGGTTACCAGGTAAAGTTTGAAGTAGATTAGTAGTAATTGCATATACTAATTTTGATTCCATTAGTAAATAGCTCTTTTCTCAATTTTATGAAGTTCCTTGTCTTTTTCCTCCAATTCTCCCCCTCTCCTGGAGGAATGGAGGGGTGATTTGTGAGAGCAGCTTCATGGTATTTTGCTAGCAGGAGGTAAACCACGACACTGCACCATCACCTTTCCCCTCTTCAATTAACACAAAGACCTGATGTTTTTTACACAACAGCTGTCCTGATTTGCTAGACCTTTCCATACATGGCATTCACAGAGCTCAGCTATAAATGATTTAAGCTAAAACAATTTATTCAATAGTCACCTGACAGCTAGACAACTGTTATTACAGCTAAAATAGGCTATAATGGGTTCAGACTGAGAGTAGCCTAGACAAATCCTGATGCCAGCCTTTGTGAGTTCCTCAGTTACTGTTTCATGATGTCATATTTTTTGCATAACTGGAGCTGTCATACAGTGCCACGACTTATCTTTCTGGCAGCTGAATGTGCTCTGAAGGTGCTTCTAAGGGAAGGGTTTATCCAAGGGTTCCTCTTCTGGAGATTCCCACCAGGGTCTTTTCAAAGAAGTCTAAGAAGCAAAGAATACATAGAGTGGACATTCTAGCCTGGAAGATACTTTCAGCAAAGAGGTAGCCAGTGAGTCTGCACTTGGTTTTGCCATGGATCTGAAGGTTTTCCTTAGATATGTTAGCTTTCTTTGTAGTCTGCAGTCTTAACTTGTATCAGTAAGAAAATTAAAGTGAGGACTGTCCTGCATTCCCAGGACAATGAAGCACTAATGCTGCCTGGACATTAAGAAGGTCAAAGCAATTACAGGCCTGAGTATTCTAGCGGATGCTGTTTCTCCTCAGAAATATGAAATTCTTTAACTACAAGGCTTTAAAAAATATAAATAAAAATTCCTTAGGATTTTTTTCTATCTCAGATCTCCAGAATGAAGTCTTATAGAGCAAAGGATCATTGCAAACCTTTACAGCTAATTCTTCATTTTCAATGTGAGTTTTTCAATTAATTAAAAAAAAAATGTCTTTAGCAGTAGCACAAAGTTGTGTGCACATGAAAAAGTCAAACTAAACCATTTTTTTTCTCTGTAGAGATGAGGAGAGAGAATTAATTACATGGGACCATTGTTAGTCACATTATTTGACGTGCCCAGAGAAGTTGTGGATGGCTCGTCCCTGGAAGTGTTCAAGAGCAGATTGGATGGGGCATTGAGCAACCTGGTGTAGTGGAATGTGCCCCTGCTCATGGCAGTGGATTTGGAACTAGCTGTTCTTCAATGTACCTTCCAACCCAACCCATTCTATGATTTTCTGTGCTGCTGGAAGGCATACAAGTACATTGATGATGGTGGAAAAATAATTTATAAAGAACACAATAATACATATTATTAGAACTAATGCTTCCCTTGTCCATCTCATTTGCTTGATCTGTAACAGATCAGTATGAAGGCTATTTGCAGTGGAAGTTTTAGTTGCAAAGAGGAACTTGGAGCTCTTATAGCAAACTTTACTAGGAAATCTAGAATTTTAAAAATACTACTGCTTATTATTTTTATTTGGCAAAGAAACTCCATTGGATTCTGAATGTATAAAACTTGATTCACAGGTGGCTTGACTAAACATAGCTTCATTGAAGAGCACTGCTTAGCCCTCAGGAAACATGTTGTTGGTGTAAACTGAGTAATCCTAATGACTTCAACAGAGTTGTAATGATGCACACTAACTGAGAATATGGCCCTTAGTATTCCATTCATATAATATTGCTGACAAATATAATGATTTTATTTTCTGTTGCATTTTGGCAATTTTTGCATTCAGGATTAGCATTCTCAGTTTTAATATGTTTGCTTACATGAAATGCAGATTGTAATTAAATGTCAGGCTGCTTAATTGTGCCTTTATTTGTATAAATCAAATGTTGCTATAGGAAAAGAGAAGAAATAATACACCTGTCATTTCCCTTTCAATATTATATCTGAATTATTAGTTAAATAAGAGAAGACAAAATATTTTTTTCAGGGAATCAGTGTTAATTAGTATTTTGCAGTCTGGAAAGAATATGTTGCCACAAAGCACGTACCACTTGCTTCACAAAGACAAAATGCTTCAATAAACGGTTTTTCTGCCCAGGGAGTGAGAATGAACACTGGCTCAGCAAACCAGTATTCCAAGACTTTTCTTCATCCTGTTTGCTCTAGATAATTGTTTGGAGCCAGCACAGGGAATGGATAGGAGCTTTTAAGGTGGGACTTGAGTAGAATTAAGACAACTGAATCCAAAAGGACTAATAGAGAAAATTCTTCTATTTGCATTTAAGACACTTCAGCTTAATTCTGTAAGTTCATACTAACTCTTGTGAGGTTTCAGAAATCAGGCATTCTTTCCTGAGCACTCTCAGACACTCAGGAATATACTGCACACTGAATTAAAGTTGTGTATAACAGGATGGTTACAACAGTCTTCCTAGAAGCAGGGGCCTGCCTATGGTAATTGCTCTCTTCAATGGAGTACAAAGCACATGTCAAACTCTTTTCTAGGGACAACATTGCAGGGAAAGGAAGGTTGTTCTGTATTTTCTCCTTTGAAATTCTGTCAGTGGGAAATGATGACTTATTTATGGACAAAGGGCAGGGAGAGACATGTTAGGAAAATACACAGATTTGTAGGCTAGGGACCTTGTTGATGTTTTTGTTGGTCCCTGTTGATGTTTTGCTTATTCCATCTTACTTTATGATGGGAAAATGGTTGTCTAAAGTACATGAGCAGCCTTGGCAACCAGGACCAGACTTCGACATGGTAAAAATCATGAATGATTTTATGGACAGTGGTAGACTGATAAGGGATCATAGAATTACAGATAGTTTGGGTTGGAAGAGATCTTAAAGATCACCTAGCCCTCCCTTTAATCCTCATCCATAAGTTCTTAGTCAGCTCCTTATCCATTCCCATGTGGAGTTCCACACACCCCAGATGGTCTCTGATGTAGAGAGCAACACCTCCTCCACGTCTCCCCTGCCTGTCCTTCCTAAAGAGCCTGTATCCTTCCATTCTGACACTCCAGTCATAGGAGCCATCCTACCATGTCTCCGTGATGCCAGTGAGGTCAGAGCCCCTAATGCACGCACATGGCTCTAGCTCCTCTTTTTTATTTCCCATACTTCATGCGTTCGCATAGAGACGTTTAAGATGGGTCCCCAGTGAAGATGGCATGCTGACTGGAGCAGCTGGAATTCCCTTGTTTTGTTTGCCAGGTGTTCTCCTAGTGACCTGTGATTCTTCCCCAGGCTCTGGGCATCTCTTGGTGGCAGTAGTGGTTTAGTCCCCTTCCCCCTTTTACCTAGTTTAAAGCCCTTTCAAAGAGCCCTGCCAATTCATGGGCAAGAAACCTTTTGCCCCTTTGAGACAGCTGTATGGCATCTGTTCACCAACTGGCCAGTGGCTTGTAAACCTCCCCATGATCAGTAAAACCAAAATCCCACCATTGGCACCAGTTATTGAGCCATATGTTGAAAAAGGTGTGCTTTCCTGTTCCTTCCAGTATCCTTCCCTGCCACTAAAGGGATTGAGGAAAACACTATCTGTGCTCCCGATCCTACAAACAATTGCCCCAGTGCCCTGAAGTCCCTTTTGATGTTTTCAGATTTCTTTCCACATTGATGAGTCGAAGTGATGCCTTCAACCTGTGTGCAATAACCTATAGCAAGATGGTTAGGGATTTTCCCAGAATATGGGGCATATAGGTACAAACTTTCTTGATGCAGAAAAACTGAAATAATTCTTTCAATATACTGGGCAAGATATAAATATTTACTCCATATTCACTGAGCCCTACCTGATATGTCTTTTAATTATTTCTTTGTTACAGCCACGATGACAAATCTGGATATTCTGTCTAACCTTATATATCAGCAATCTCTTATTAAGCCAATCTGCATGTTACCTGAGGACCAGCTGACAGTAAAAGAGAAATTTCGAGGTCTTCAGCAGATTGTTGCTTCCTTGCTGTGGGATCTGAAATGAAAGTAGTTTGTGTTCATATTAGCTGCGACAGAAGGTATGACTGACAGGTGAGGTTGGTTGTAAAGAAAACATCAAGCTAGCAGGACAGAAGGGCCTCACAGCAGTAAGGCACGGCTGGATCAAGGTCTCTGTAAAAAGCAGCAAGTAGATGTCTCCCAGTGCTGCGGGGATTGTCCTATGAAAAAGACATTGCCAGGACAGAGATCTTGCTGCTAGCAAAGGAGCACATGCAGAGAAGTGCAGTCACTGCTAGGTCTGGATTCCTTAGGTTTTCCTTGCTTAGCTCATTATACTGAAAACTAATGGGCACACAAGTAGCAAACAAGTACCATGAAAAGAGACAGTTCTTTCTGATGCAATGTAGGCAAAACAGACATCTTTGAAAGTTGTTTTTGTATTAATGCTTACCTGGTTTATCTATAACAAGATAGGGCACATTCTGCATCATACCGGAGTAGCAATTCTCCTGGCTGACATGCAGAGGCTTCAGTAAAGCTTATGTGCCCAGGAGCGTTTCACAACAGTAAGGTCTAATGGTAGGATAGCCTACATCCATAGCATTATGTTCCCTTCTCCTGTGAAAACGTGACCACATATACAAGTTGGGGATGGGCCCCAGGCTGTCCTACATCTTCTACTGTGCATGGAAATTGTATGGAAGTGTACCAGATGGCCCTTGCACAGGCTATGCCAGAGACTAATAAGGAACAACATGTTCCCAGGGACATCCTTTGGCAGTATTTATCAATAGGAAAAATATGGTTTGAAAATTGAGCTGGAGTCCTATGTCCAGTGGCAGAAAGCAGAAAAGATCGTTATTCACAGGTTAAAGTATGAAGCACAGGGACTAATTAATCTTGAACCTTGAGTTAAGTTAACTTGCATGGGTTTGGGGTGGGCAATATTGCCAAAGGCATTTTTAATTTCCCTGATAGAATTGAAACTGACTAAAGTCAACAACTATTTATATATACCTTTAAAAAAATCAGGCCCTATGTGAAAAATGGAAATTAGTCACCATTTTTTCGTTTTATATATTTTATATCAAAATATCACAGTAAGAAGAACAAAAACCTTAAATCCTTCTTAAAAATCTGTTTTCCAAGAGCTTAGAAGGGGAAATACAAGGGTTGGATGGGGGAATGAAATGCAGTCTAATGCTGACTAATTTGCTTTGTAAGTCTGGGACTCAGGAAGTAGAGGATCTGTCTCCATTGTGCACCCAATGATGGCGTGTTTCTGGGTTGGTAACCCTATACGGGTGTCATGAGTACATTTAGTTTGGAGCGTGTTGCTGCAGAGGTGTCTTTGACAGATCAGTGCTGTGCTGCAACCAAGAAACAGTGTAGATATGACAGCATGCCCTAGTCCAATTTGCTTTTTTGGATAAGCCAGGGTCTCAGCCTAACTATGGAGATGTTATTTCATTTCTTCAGGTCTCTAATTTTCCAATTTAATGTTTATTTAAATATTTTTAATACATTATCTTTTCTAAAATAATTTGTGTGTTACTGATATAATCCACTCTTTTGCTATTGCATTTCCTATTATCAACCAATATACTATCGGTATACTGAATAATACATTTAATAAACTATTACGATTATTCATGCTATGGTTGCATTCCAAGACTTCAATCAAGGGAACGATTTCATAGTGCAGGTCCCTGTACAAGCCATAGATTTTCTCTTTATAGTCTTTGTGGAGGTTAGCAAAATACGATCTTAGCAGTAAAACTAGGTAAGTAAGTTGAAATGAATTTGTTGAATTTTTTTTTCTTCCTTTTTATCAAGGAAAACCACTGTGACAGTAGCAAGAGTTACAATTGAAGAAGTTCCAGGATCAAGCAGACTTCAGTATGGCAGTTTCAGCTGTTGGTCAAATTTATCTTTGATCCATCAGTTGAAGTATTCCTAATCAAACTGTTCAGAGTCTTTTTAAGCCCGTTTGACTCATCACTATTCATGAAGGTGAAATCATTTCACGTGCAAAATTAGAATGACCTGCTTGAGAAGCCTGTGATAAAAATGTAGCTGACTACAGCAGAGAGGCAGCACTTGCACCTGAAAGAGAAACCAGATTGAATAAGACACTTTTTTCTATTTGCTTGGAAGGTCAAGGAGAAGAGGTAGAATCTGGGTGTGATACACTGTTTTATAACAATGAGAGTATGTTTTCTTGTCTTGTGGAACACTAATACAAACTTGAAAATAAAATGGATCACTTGTAAAGAAATATATTTTTAGTATTCATGTTAGAACTTTATTTAATATTTAGGATCAGATGAGTATTTTTTCACAAGTCTTTACTGATGAAGCAACAGAATTTGACAGTTTTGAAAACAACTAACATGTACGTTGAAATAAATATGCAGGGTTTGCATCTGTTCCTTTTTTTTTTTTTTTTTAGGAATTATAACTGTCACATATAGATTAAAAAAACAACATACACAGTGTTTCAGATCAGAAAAAATTCTACAGCTGGTAATAATAACTTACTTAATAACCCTGTCATTTGTTTGTTTGTTGGTTTGGTTTTCATCAAATGTCTAATACTGCAGGGAACATCGGGTTTCCATACACTTATATGAGTCTAGGTCTTGCTTTGTTTCCTTTTTTTTTTTTTTTTAAGGGAGTGGAATATGCTTTCAGGACAAATATTGTAAAAAATGAGAGGTACTTTTTCTCAATGAAAAACCTCCTGGAAATGCATAACATTTATTTATATTATTTATATTATGCTATGCCTATTCCAATGCATTTCACCAAGCATATTTAATCTTACTCTGCCAATACCCTGAGCTAACCAAAAGCCATGTAGCCACATAACCATGGCAAAGGAAAGCAAATTATCTCTGACACACATATCCTTTCCTGCAGCCCAAGATCCTTTGTAAGTTGTTTGTGTACCAAGGTTTATTGACTGAGGTTTAGCACATTAGCATCATGCTAACATGTTTAAATAATTCCTGGATCCAAATTAGCCCTTGTCATGGACTACACAATAAAACTTTGACCTAGTTTATTCAGTCATGTTTTGAAACCTTCATGGAGCTAAAACTTGATTCCTGATCTCCTAATTCCTATTCTAAAACCTTAAGCACAAGACCAGATTTACATAAATTGACCCTGCTAACAAAAATAATACATTTTTCCAAAGGAGAAAACACAATTATGACTATCACAGGGTGCATGGAACTTGCAATCTTTAGCTGTATGCCTCCTCCTTTTCTTACCTGTCCCCTGAAAATAGATGCAACTTTTCTGTTGAAAAACTTTTAACTATGTTACAGTAACACCAGTTTATTTTTTTCCAGCTGTGGACTGCAATTTGCTGTGGAAATGGAATAGTCCCACTTTCAAATAAGAAAGAAATGAATCTAAGATGAAATTTGAAAATATAAGTGATCAGATGTAGCCTTTTAAATTCATATTATTCAAATTTTACTTCCAGAGGTTTCAGACATAAAGTACAACAAAGTCCATTTGTCTAGTTGGAGTTGTATTTAGTCACACAAAGTGGGAACTGGTTGTGGCCCTTTGAGCTGATGTTCACCTTTTCCATGTCAGTCAAAAGCTGAAGAGAGTTTAATCTGTGGAGTCCATCTGAGCTTTTAAAACTTCTTAAACTCCTGGAATATTTGTGTTTCTTGTAACCAATTATCTCAGATATGTAACCTTATAAAAAGCCTTTTGAATCTCAAAGTTGATGGCAACCCCTGTGGATTGCACATCTCACTGTAGCAGGAATAACTTCAGAAATGTGTTATTTATTTCTTTGCTCTGCAAGTTCTATTCTGATGCACCTGGAAATATGATCACTGTCCCTGATAGCTTTTTATCTCCCTCTATTGTAAAAGAAACAAACAAAGCACTCTGGGTTTAAAAAAGAAGACTGCAATTTCTTACCCTGTTGTCTTCCTCCCCACTAGCTTCTATATTGGTCTGGAACTGCTGGGGTGTGTTTCATCTTCTGTCCACTGTAAATGTTTTGGAAGAAGCACCTGTGGTTATTTATCCAAGTAAAAGGCACAGACTACAATGTAAGTCAGCGATGAGTGAGAAGCAAGTGCAAAAATGCAAAATGCTTCACTGAACATGAAAAATAAAAGAGGAAACAGTAAGTTTTGCAGAAATAGCTATTATTTAGATTTTTTTTTTTTAAATACCACATCTAACAGTTATAGTGGTCATATTTTAGTTTGAGTAATATTTCTCTTTTTATTCTACAATGTTCATTCAGCATGTAACAGTTTCATTACATTTCTCAGTCACTAACATCATAGACTTCTGTCCGCTCATTCACCTAGCCATCTTTGCAACTTACGGTTTCTCTTTTCTACTGTTAACTTTCTATAAATTCACAGTGACCTTGACTGTCCCTTTTATATTTTATTATAATAGTTTTAATTTTCAGTGTCCCTCAAACTGTTCCTTTCATACCTTGGGGTATTTGATTTGTTACAATATTCAAGAAAAGTGAATGAACTACAGGATTATTGTATCTGAGGCACTGTCTTGATATAGTATTTATACTACCCTTCTGAACTTTCAAAGGGACATGAAAACATTTGTCTTCCCCCCTGCCCTTTTTTATTTTTAAATCTAGCTGAGGGATTTGGAGGGTACTACAGTTTCAGCATCTTTCTTGAAAGGTATTGGCCCATGGTAGGGATAGATTTGGACTAGATTAACTTTGGTTCCTAATCATAATGGAATTTCTTGGGCACATAGCTTCCACATCTCTCTCATATACTTATGATTTACATATGTTTATGATAAGAAATAATTTTTCCTTCAAATTTTTAAGGACCATGAAATACTGGTATGGTTCTGGAATTTTGTTTTTTCCCCTCTTTCAACTACATAGTCTAATATTTATAAACTTCTGGCCTTCTAGACTAGTGGCATGAGGAAGATATTCTTGCTTTATATGGAATAAAGACTTTTCTGTGGGTTTCTTATCAAGTGTCTAGTACCTGGTTGCCAATGACCCTGAACCATACAGGAATCCTGTGTTCAGATATTAACTGTCTTATTCTGCTATTCAAACTAGAGGCTGTGAACAGCATGATTTTAAAATGATGCACAAAACCAAAAGGAAACAAAAAGCAGCTACTCTCCTCCTAACTCTGAAACTCTGGATCAAAATACTCTTGGCAGAGTCTGAATGATTCCCATGTTCCCCTAATACACCCAAGACAGTAATTCTATTTGTGGAAGTTACGGGACTGCAACATTTAACGTGTCCATTTTATCCTTACATTTGTCCTAGAAAGTCCCCTTGAAAATGGAAGGAATTGATTGCACTGATAGATCAGAAGCCTTGGTCAAAGAGCATATTAAAACTGTTTTTCTCTTCATCAAAGTAATTATTTAGGCCAGTGATTTAATATCCAGGAGTCTCAGTTCAAAGTTGCAAATATACAAGTACTATTGATGGTAATGGGAAAGAACCTTCCACCCCCTCTAATGTGGAATGTTTTAATCCGAGAGGCCTCCTGAGGATGAATTTGCCCCTGGATACCACCAATCCTGAAGAATATAAAATAAAATCCCAGAAACAAAGAAGAGAGTGAGGAGTTTGCCAGCAAATTTGCTGGAGCTATTATTTCATCTACCTACACTCTCACCATGCTATGAGTTGCATGAAAATTGTAGCTCTAACTCCCTCATTACCCCTCCAATTTAAATGTTTTGAAAGATCCAGTTCATCAACCCAAAATGCAATCAGCTCAGCCAGCTGAGTGAACACAACAGAGAAATCTATACCAGCTGTCATACAAGGAAGAAACCCTGAGACTGATTCATTAAAGTCTGTCTTTCTTTTGCTAACATGATCAATCAGAAATCACAACCTGTTGAAAATTTAAAGGTCTTCCTGATAACTTACTAAATATGGAAGCAGTTCCTTCATGTCAGCAGATTTAACATTGAAGTTTTCTGTTTGCTTCAAGTTCCCTGGGTATATACTCCTCCAAGTTCATTAGATGTTGTGTAGCTGGTCAGCAATAATTTGTAAGAATACCTTCTCTCAGGGGAAAGAAATAAAGAAAAAAAAAGAAAGAAAAGAAAAAAGGCAAACCAAACAAATCAGCTAAATTCATTCTGCTGCAGTGTATTTAGCATGAATGGGCAACAAAGGCAGAGCCTGAGGGTACCATGCATAATCTATCATGACCAAGATAATTTATATCCAGAATTCCTGCACTGCAGGAGATCAGAGTAGAGAAAAATCTCAAGTGAACAAAGGACTTTGTTGTTCAGGCTACCAATAGTAAAAGTCTGAGCATTTATTTATAAATCCCAGACCTCTCTGGACCTGAGCCTTTACCTGACTGTATAACCTCAAATGATTGTGCTGAGTTAATGAAGTGTGAATGAGTCTCAGTGATGAGCAAAGGGTATTTTGTATTCAAGTCCTCTATGAATAAAACACTTGGTCCAGATAAATGGACATTCTAAATATAAAGATGCAGTTACTGTGTTAGATCATCAGGCCTATTTCCTTACAGCTCAGAAAAAAACTCCCGAAGGATTTTTGTAAAGGATTAGAACTGTCTATTTTAATGCATGAACTGGTTCTTGAGAGTCCTACTGATTCACCAAAGAGCCTCTTCTGTAGAGCATCACTTCAAGTGTTGTATGCAACTCAGTGAAAGTGCTAGCGCAGTTACTGTGAGTTATATACACTTGTAGCAGTGTATGCCAGCTCTCTTATTTGTTTGATGTAACACACCTGGACTGTGCACAGTACAGCGCTCTTAATCTCATTAGTCAAACTTCAAATGCCTAAGTCATGGACTGTATACTAACAATGTAATACTGACAATAGTTGATAATTTTATTTTCTTAGGCCTCCTATAAGTAGCATATTCAATTTTCTGTCTGTTATATATGATGGGGTTTTTTTTTGTTTATTTGTTTTGGGTTTTAATTATTGTAATGTAATTCATTGTAATGTAATATCATTAATTATTGTAATGTGGGATTCTGTATATAGGTGTCTACATGTGAGTGAGATGTCTAAATTCCCACTACAATGTGCAAAGACCTAGTTTGCTGATTAACCAGTATGGACTCTTTTATTTTTTTTTTTTCTCCTCAATTTCCACCCCTCCTACACGTAGGCATTATTACCATTTGAGATACCACTGTGCCACGAGGCATACACTTAACTGTCAGATATGAACAGGACTACTGAGGGATTTGCAACCAGGAGTGATTGCCTATCCTTACAAACCTTGATCAAGCTTTGCTATTTAATACAGGGCAGAATGAATTTCTGTGTACTGTTCAGATACCTAAAGGTAGACATCAATACTAAGGGATTTTAACTGGAGCTGAAATTCATCCTAGCTTTAAAGTAAAAACAACAAAGAAAATCTGCACCTTTAATTAAGGTGGAATCAGGTTCAGGTTTTCCTTGAAAAGTTTTCTTACATAATCCTGTAGTTATAATGTGCAAGTGATTTATAACCATAGATTTTGCCAAGATGTCAGGGAGGATTTTTACATGTCTGTTATGGTGGAGAAGCTGAGTTGAAGAGTTCTCTGAAAACAGAGATATGTTGAAATTAGTAAAATTCACTTTATATAGTTATAAGTGTTCGCTTATCTAGACTACCTAGAGACTATGTGCACCAAATGTTCTTTGTACATACCCACAGCAGTGAACAGGGAAATTTTAATATTTGACTTAGCTCAGGGATATGTGTTGTTTGGCTTCAGGCCATTAATTTCCAAAACGATTGTCTGAAGTATGAACCTGTTTGGTAAACATTTATTTCTTTTCTAAAGTACTTGAACCGACTTTTATCTTAAAGGTCAACTTTGTTTCAGATATGCCAAAGTAAAGCTATTGCTTTAAACATCATAAAGCATCTGGTTAAGTCCAAGCCACTCATCATTAAGATTTGGTAGCATTCTGCATGTGCATATCATCTGAAAAACAAAATTGGAATTGAACAAACAAAACATTAAGAAAAAAAACACACACACACAAAAAAAAAAGAAAAAAAACCCACCACTAAAAAAAAAAAGCAGATGAAAGACTGAGGTGTAGGTTTTAGCAATTTAAGTCTCGTTCATCATCACACAGACTTAATGTGCTGTATTACAATCCAGCCAAATTACATTCAGATCTGCCATGAAAACAAATTCAGGTGCACAATAGGTTTAATTAGGCTTTAGGAAATAGGAGCATCACCAGTAGCATAGAGGAGCTCTAGAAACTAGCTGTTACATTTTCTGAATCTGGTTAACACACTGGAGGGAACGGATGCCACCTTGGCAGGTTTGAGAGGTGGGCCCATGCGAACCTCATGAAGTTCAACAGTGCCAAGTACAAGGTCCTGCACATGGGTCAAGGCAATCCCAAGTGTAAATACAGGGGATGGAGAATGGATTGAGAGCAGCCTTGAGGAGAAAGACTCAATATGAGCTGGCAGCGTGCACTTGCAGCTCAGAAAGCCAATCATATCCTGGGCTGCATCAAAAGAAATGTGACCAGGAGGTCAAGGGAGGTGATTCTCCCTGTCTAATCAGCTCTCGTGAGATCCCAGCTTGAGTACACCATTCAGCTCTTGGGCCACCAACATAAGAAGAACATGGACTAGTTGGAGTGACTCCAGAGGAGGGCCACAAAGATGATCAGAGGGCTGGAACACCTATTCTATGAGCACAGACAGAGAGTTGGACTTGTTCAGCCTGGAGAAGGCTCAGGGGAAGCCTTACAGCAGCTTTCCAGTACCTGAAGGGGGTCAGCAAGAAAGCTGGAGGGGGACTTTTCAAAAGGGCCTGTAGTGATAGGACAAGGGGTAATGGCCTTAAATTGAAAGAGGGTAGAATTAGATTCTAGATAGGAAGAATATCTCCATGGTAAGGACAGTGAAGCACTGGAACATGTTGACCAGAGAAGATGTGGATGCTCTCTCTCTGCAAGTGTTCAAGGCCACGCTGGATGAGGCTTTGAGCAACATGACATAGTGGAAGGCATCTCTTCACAGGGCAGGAACTAGATGATCTTGAAGGTTTTAGTGGATGTACTGTGATGTGCATCCCATCTTCAGCCTTTACCTTTTGTGACTTGTATTCTTTATCTGCTGCAACGTTGGATAAGAGGTGGCCACTTCAGCAGGAACAACA
>NW_010271276.1:43972-59440 GCF_000690775.1 Eurypyga helias
AGTTTCATTTTAGCAATTGTGATAGCATGCTTTCAATGACGCATAAACAATATATTACCTACCAAAGACAGTATTATCTATTAACACTTTAAAGGAACAAAAGCATTTTCAGCAATGTGCAAAGCCAACAGAAGGGCTGAAAGTTGTGTCATTAACCACACTTTGTTGGAACTTACTTTCAAAGAAGCTGGAAGTTCTCTAGAAACAACATGTCCTCTCAGCATCAGTATCTTCTTTTCTTTCCTAGGGTAATAAGATCCTTTTTACCTGTTATATTCAACTAGTTTTAATGAAGAACTATGAGTATTCCAAGATCATGGTGATTTTAGGTTACCTTTGATTGCATGTATGATCTTAAAAAGAAACCTTTCAAGACAAGAGGCATCTGGAAAACACTGGTTAGTTTGTAATCCTAGCTGACTTAGAAAGTTGTGCAGAATTTCTTTACCTGGTAATTATTTAATTTTCATTGGTTTAACTCACTTTTGGCCTTCTCTGATTCATCACCATTTAAACACAGAAACAGGTAATATTCTTAGACTCACAGAGTGCTGTCTAACTTGAAAAGTTTCTGTGTGCAATATATTTTCTTTTTTATTTTTCTTCTTTGCTAGTTTTATGTACTCCAGGGTTATTTCTCTTCCTTTGAGAAACCATAGACCCTTCCATGGTCCAAGAAGTTTTATAGCCATATAGTTTTTTTCTTTTGGATTTTTTTTTTTTTGACAAATTAAAGAAGACCCACACACACCACCAATAAAGCAACAAGTAAGATACATTTAATCTTTTACACTTTTTTAGCTAGTTCAAATTTTCCATTATTCTATTCTAAGCTATTATGGTTTTCTTTTGAAGAGACATACAAAATTTTTCTTCTCCCAAGTTTCCTGAAATATAGTAAGAAAGGGAAGGAAGCATACTTTAAAAATTTATATTGAGGGGTTATAGTGGATGACATTGCAATTAGAGGTTAAGAAAATGCTAAAGGCATGTTGTCCTTTTAATGGAGGTTCCAATTCAGATCTTTTTTTATCCCCGGGTAGAAGCAGGTATAGAGGGACTCTGAAATGGATTCATCCAGGGTCTGCTAAATGTGTTTCTAATTGTCTGAATTTAATAATTGATAATATAGACATAGCTTGCAAATTTTTCTTTCACATAAAAGATAATTGTGCCTGAGTATAGCACAGTCTGCAACTAAATGTGTTAAGTGCTCCAGGGACTAGCATGTACGTGTTATGAAAGATCATTCCTCTTGATCAGTGTAAGTTAGAATGTGTAACAACTTCATTTATTTGGACTGTATGGGCATTCAAAGAGGCAAAGAAGGTCTGATGAGCTATGGTGACAGGTGATGTCTATTCTCTTCCCCAGAAGGAGGCAGTAAAAGCTGTTGCCTACCTTCATTCTTCTTTTCTCCCCATATGAAAAATCAAAACAGGACCTCTGGGCTCCAGACTGCTCCTTCTAAGGTGAATGTGTCTTTCTTTTGTACAGATATCTCTTTTATCCACTTTCTTTCAGTCTTCTGTACCTCAGGGTAGAGAAGAAGAAGCAGAAACAACTGCTGAGAAAAAGGAAGGATTTTTCAAGCACTGAGAAGAGCAGAAGGCACAGGGCATAGGAGGTATGCAGAGGATATAAGATCCTAAAAATTTGGAGAAAACAGAAGCTATGAAAAGAGAGCAATGGAGGTTAGGAGTGTCATGGTTTAGCCTCATCTGACAATTAAGTACCACACAGTTGCTCACTCACCTCTACCAGCACTCGCAGTGGAAAAGAGTCAGGAAAAAACCAAAAAAACCAAAGCAAAGCAAAACCAAACACAACAAACAACAACAACAAAAAAACCCCACACCACAACAAGGAAAACTTGTAAAAGTTGAGATAAAAAATATTTAAAAATATAAATGCAACTTAGAGTGATACCAACAATACTACTGATAGGAACACCAGTTTTTTGTCTTTGCAAAAGAAGCCTGTGTACACCCAGGCTCAAGACAAGGGACAAAAGAAGCCTGTGTGAACTCAGACTTAAGATAAGAAAGAATATCCTATGTGGTGCCTTGAATATGTAAATTATTTGAATATCTGAAATATCTAAACAACATTATCCCTTGAATGTGTTAAATGTATTAACTACCTGAATATGTGGAATATTTAAATTACATGAATATCTTGATTATGTCGATTGAACATTTTGTCTCGAAAGTCTTACGCGGATCGGGAAGTCTGTATACTCAGAGTACCTCAGCCAATGGGGAAATGAGGAGGGTCTCTAGCAGTCAGGAAAAGTAGGATAAAAGAGGGCTGAGTCCATCTGTAGGTTGAGAGACCCCACAGGAATATGTACTGTGGACTCTCCCTTTTTTCGAATAAAGTTTTATTATTTTTTTTTTACAGGACTCCTCTGTCTCCTGTGTGAACACTGACTCCTGGTAGCATGATTTTCCATACACTATTACTAAGTAATTTAAAAAAATAGAGAATAGAACATATGATACAGTATCTACCATGCTGAACAACACACATCTCAAAACCAGCAAACAATTCCAAGAGAGGGAAGAAAACCAAACCCCCAAGCCCAAGAGCCTGAGAGCAGGGAGAAAAAATCACCCCCCTCCCAAACCACTAACAAAAGTACTTGCTTCTCTGCTAATAGCCCCACCAAGAGCTAATGAGCTCATTACCCAGCTATCAGCTAGCCCAAAAACCTTAATGATCTTCCTTCACCCAGGGCCATTTTAGTGCCTTCTGAACTGGGCATATACACAGCCTGACATGGAATGAAACAAAATCGCTCGTCTGCTGTGAGTGGGCACATCCCTGCCTGAAATCAGCACAAGGTGAAAGCTGGTTGCTGGGGGAATCTTCCAGGAAACAAAGAGGTCAGAGAAGTGAGCCAGTGGCTACATGGTCTTTTGTGGCCAGATGGGCCTAAAGCACAACAGTAGCATTTTGGTTTAGCAAATTAAGCACACTCTAATTTTAGGAAGTTCTTGTTGCGACTGAGACAAAAAAAGGTACTTTCACAACACGCTGGCTGCAGAAAAGTTTCTATAGGTAATTTGGAGTATTCTTTCTGCCCACAGTGCTTCCTTGCAGTGAGCTGTGGTGATGGGCTGAAAGTAATCAGTGACAAAAAGCCTCCTGATTCCTTTTGGTGGAGCTTACTAAGCACAAAGGTGTTTTTGCAGGAACACCTTTCCCTGAATTGCTTGGTTTTCCTGGAAGGTGAGCAGCAAGATGTCACTTACCAGAAGGCTAAGTGAAGCTCCTCTCTCCCATCTCTCTTCTGTGAAGTTTTGTAAGACTGCTCTTGGATCATCAAAAAGCAGGGCAATGAAGGTTCAGGAGATGGGTTGAGTTCTTCTGGTTATATCTTATTTTGTAATGGTGCTCTTATATACTAGCCTAAACAGCACAAATAATACTCTGCTGGCAAAACATCTGTGGCTTTCTCAAGTGTGCCCACATCAAATGCTTTTATGTGTTTGAAATCACCAGCTTTCATCTCTCATTTTAAGGCACAGCAGTCTTCAGTGTGTGTGTTCAGGTGCCTGCAATTGCTTTCTTTCAATACAGAGAATCAGCACTCCAGAAAATTAGACACAAATCCTATATAATAGAATAACTCTGGATGGAAACGACTCCTCTGTTGCATTTCTGAAATAAAAATGGCTTAATGTAAAGGTTTCTCTCCCCATTTGCACTCCCTTCCAGGTAAATCAAAAAAACTCACTGAAGAACAAGAAGCTGCATGCCAAATAAATAACAACAATAACAACAACAACAACCACCACCATCATCATCTCTAAGTTTAAATCATCAACAAAAATTAGCCATGAAATTAAGAAATTAGAATGAAATACACAATCATTAATAAAAATGCAACATTGAATCAAGAAAAACACTTTTCTAGTGATGAACAAATATGTGTGCAACTGCATCAAGGTAATAAAGGACGCTGGTAACCTCATAGATTCTGGTAGTGAAGATAAATGACAGTGATGCACAAGATGACCATAAAAGCTGGATACAAATATCACTGCCATACTACAGCATGATAATTTGAAATGATTCATTGATGACACAGTAACAGTCATTAAAGCAAATCAAGAAAAAAAAAAAAAAGTGCTAGAAATATCATAGACTCACAGAATGGTTTGGGTTGGAAGGGACCTTTAAGATCATCTAGTTCCAAACCCCTGCCATGGGCAGGGACAGCTTCCACTAGACCAGGTTGCTCAAAGCCTCGTCCTGGATTGAATGAACAGGTCAAAACGGTGCTTTCGGGCATCTTTCTTGTTTCAGGTGAAGATACTGAAGCAAGGACCCTTGCAACAGAGATTCCCATCACCATCAGACAGCAACTGACCATTTTGTTTGGGCAAATTAATATCATGGCATACCATCTACCAGAATCCTAACAAACCTGTTTTTTCACCTTCCTATCTTTTTTTGTCTTTCTTTCTTTCCTTCCTTCCTTCCTTCTGCCTGTGTTTATATGTAACATCATTACACCTGATAATTCATGTGTAAGTAAAAAAAAAAAATCAAACCAGGCTAGAATAGTTATTGAAACAAGCGATTGTACGGAGGGAGTGAAAAAACATACCTTATGAGAGTGTATTGAAAGAGCTTGGCTTATTTAGCATAATAAAACAAAGACTGTCAAGGAATATAATTGTGATCTATAAATATGCCAGGGGAGTAAATATTAGTGAGAGACAAGCACTGTTAAAGGGCAATGTTTTCACATAGTTACTGTAAAGTAGCTATAAATATCAGATGCTGAAAGGTGATTCCCATGGAAGAAATGAGACTTAAAAAAATATTCTGGTAAGAATAATATGTGTAAAAAAGCTAGAATCTAAATCTGAAACTATTAGATTTATGAAATGGATCTGTTGTGGTTTAACTCTGGCTAGAAAAATACCACAGGATACATACCTGGGACAGCAAAGCACTGGACTTAGTGGCCCAGGAAGTCCCTACCTTTCCAAGATTCCATGTTTGTTTTTCAAAATATTAGAGAATGATGATCTTTCAGCTGTTGGGTTGTCTATTCCCCTACCAGATTAAGGAGTGTGGTGGAGATCACCACCACTACTGATCTCCAGCCTAGAACATAGGCTCACAGTGTTTTCACAGTTTTAATAACTGCTTTGAGGCACCTTCCTGAACAAACCATAGTGATGAATGCAGTGGCTCCTTGTGCTAGATTCAGTCAGGAGAGAGTTAACTCTCTTTTCCATGGTTGCTATGAAGCTGTGTTCCTGGATGCAGAGAGCAGCACTGATAAGGTCTGAGCTGGCACTGGTCAATGCCTGCACTGAATTCAAGGTCTTTCTCTGCTTCTGATCCTGCAGCTGCGTTCCCAGCTCTCGCTGTCTCGCTACAGGCAGTGCAGAGGACACACAGTTCAGGCACCTGACCCAAACTGACCAAGGGAGTATTTCATTCCATAGTACGTCATGCTGAGGGCAGAGGCGAGGAGGGGGTCCAGAAGCCATTACTCTCTCTCCCTTACTCTCTTGCTCATTTATTTCCTGGCACCTGCCAACACTATCCCTGACCCCTGTGTTAGCTGCTTTGCTAAATCCTGTGCTGGCTCCTTTGTGGGGGAATTGGTGGGTTTGTTTCATTTTCCAGGGCTTGCTATTGCTGATAGGGTTCGCTCGGAATCTGCTGTGGCAGCGCTCGGGCTCCGGGCCTCGGGCTCGCGAAAAAAAAACGATCGCTCTCAGGCTGCGGCTCTCGGGCTTTCTGGGTCTGACTCTCACTGCTCAGCACCTGTTGTGCATCGGTCAGTGGGTGGTGAGAAATTGTATCATATTGTATCATATGTATTATTTTCTGTTATTTTAATTATTTATTGGTAGTAGTATTTGTATACAGTAATTTAGATTTAATTAGTAAATAGTTCTTATCTCAATTTTACGAGCTTCCTTATTTCTTTTTCCTCCAATTCTTCCCCTCCACTAGAGGAGGAGAGGGGGATTTGTGAGAGCAACTTTGTCGTATTTTGCTAGTCGGAGTTAAACCACGACACTCCTGCATTCATATACTGATCAAAATACACTGGGTTCAGAATCATTTGAAAGCTGAAATGTAACTTTTTTGGGGCCGAAACCATCTCTGCAACCAGAGCCTGCATAGCCTTGACTGACAACACTATATATTCTGAAGTGTCAATAAGCAAAGAAATCAAAGAAATCACTGATTTCTGACAGATGGTGCTATCCTGACTGTGTGTTGGTGATCCTAATTAAAGATTTATTAAATTAATTTTAAAATTTCATCAGATTGCTTGTAGGATTCATCATGCTCCAGCTGCATCTGATGACTGGTAGTCTGGACAGGGGTAACAAAGCTCCACTAAGCTACCCTGCTCTGTGTCGTAAGGCACTGATGGTACTATTTGTATGAGAACAGAGAACCATCTACAAACTGAAGAAAGAAAGATGGTGATCTGCAGGTCCTGTCTGGATGCTTTAATAATACCCTTTTTTGGTTAGACTCATTCCTAATGACACCTCTGAAATAGGTTACATCTGCAAGAGGGGTTTATTGAAGGCTACAACTTTTACTGTCCTCTGGCTCTGTTACAACACTATTCAAAGTCATAGAAATGAGTTTATGTTTTTTGGCACTAAAGAAAGTGTCTTAGGGAGGAGAAAGGGTAAAAAAAAAAAAAAAATCATGTGCAAGCAACCTTTTCTTTCAAAGGTGGTATTTAATAACGATATTTATTTGGATTCACTCAGATTTCAGCAGGCGCTCCTCAGCATCATAGGAGTCTTATTAAAAGCAATAGCTAGCTTATTGCTCATTTCACTGAATACTCTTCACTTCAATGAGTTTCAGTTCAGTCAAATTAGTCAGTGCAATTTAGTTTGTTCAATGCACATCACTGGGTTTTAATTGAGCCCAATTAGGCACAAATCAATAAAAGTCAATTCAAACTAATTATCTTCTATACAGATCTATATGATTCAATTAAAATCAATGAGTGTCTTATTCACTCTAATGACTGACCTGTTCTCCTTCTTCAGTTGTTATAAAAGGAGCCCACACATTAGCCAGTGTGGTGGCTCTTGGCAAGTCTCTCTCCTTTAGTGAGAGAATATTAATCATTACAGAAAGTATGGAGAAAAAGATATGAAACTAGGTTATACTTTTCCATTTCTGACTCTTCTGCAGTGGCTTTAATGCAGCAAACTCTTCATTTTCAGATTATGCAGGTGATTGAATATATGTGCAAATTTAGACATAGTGATTTCTCAGCCACTCTGCACAAACTTTTCCAGTGTTTAGGCATGCTCACAGGTCAAACAGGAGTTTTTTGTGTGTTCAGAAGGAACTTAATGTGTTTTAATTTGTTCCCATTGGCTCTTGTCCTGACAGTGGGCACTACTGGGAAGAGTATGGCTCCTTCTCCTTCATTTCTTCTGATCAGGTATTTATACACAGGATAAGATCTACCTGAGCCTTTTCTTCTCCAGACTAAACAGTCCCAGTTATTTCAGCCTCTTCTCATATGATAATAGAGATGAATAATGAGAATAACTTATCAATCTTTTTTTTTTCCCTTACCGTATGCAAACGCCATTTTTAGAACCACATTTCTGATTTGTGCTTTTGAATTGAGAATTTTCCTTTTATAATTAGTATCCAATACTCATTATGGACTTATTTTCATAGAAAATAGAAAAAAGAAAGCATATAACAAAGGTATTTCATGCAGGTTTTCTATACTGCTGATTAGACATTCTCTGTATCTAGGATATGCCTGCATCTGCTGGTCTGTTCAGAAGGCAAGACTTGATTCTGGGTAAAGACTCTGGCCCTGTGTATTGAGGCCTATGCAGAGCAAGGTTTTAGTAGTGGAGAGCGTGAAGGAGTGGCTTCTGTGAGAAGCTTCTAGAAGCCTCCCCTCTGTCCAATAGAGACAATGTCAGATGGCTCAAATAAGGAGCGACTGCTGGCCAAGGCTGAGCCAATCAGCAGTGGTGGTAGTGCCTCTGGGATAACATGTTTGAGACAGGGAGAAAAATAATTGAGAAGATAAATTTGAGCAGAGATAGAGCATGATGTGAGAGGAGCAACTCTGCAGACACCAAGGTCAGTGGAGAAGGAGAAAGGAAAGGAAGGTGAAGGTTGATTGAATAGTGAGAAATGAAGGAGAGAAACTGATAGAACAACAGTGACAATTTAGAACAACTGGACAGCAAGCAAAACTCCAATGGTGGAAGTAGAAGTTCCTTCCAAAACTGCCATTTCAATATTCCTTCAAAAAGAAGAGATAAAAGAAAACAGGATAAATAATTTCTGCATTACAAAGCAACTAATTATTAAGAAATTGTACCCTGTTTCTGCTAAGAAATAAAATATAATCTGGTCAGTATTTTAAAATATAACATGCTGGTCTCATATGGTAGAACAAATTTGTATTTGGCAGTTTTTCATATAAAGATGAGACTATGTTGTAATGTCTCATTTTTTATTTGTGGGTTAGATGTCATTATGCACTTCTCTAACAACTAGTTTAAAATAAAATTTCAAATAGAGAGAGACTAGGCAGCTTAAGCAAAAAGCTTCTTTATTTCTATTGATCTTAAGCATTACATGAAATTAACATGTAGCAAATACTAAAAATATCACTGGTGTGAATTAGATGTTTGTAATATATTAATTCAATCAACTTTATACAAAAAAGTTAAGTTTTCCTGACATGGCATAGAATTGAAACCTGTTTCAAATTCGAAGAGCTATCATAATACTTGATATTGTGATAAAAAAAAAAACACCAACAAAACAGAACAAAAGCACCCCCCACCAAAAAAAAAAAAACCAAAACCAAAAAACAGCCAAAAGATCCCCATGAAATCATAAAACCGTATTTTTAAAACAAATGTCTGTAAGAGTTGAAAGATACAGTTTGCTGCCTCCTTACACAACGACAGGACAAGGACAAGTGTTTTGAATTCTTCAGTTAAGCTTTCATCTTCTGTTAAGTTTTCCACTGCAATTTGAAAAATGGAGTTGATGATGCAGGGCTAGGTTTGTGGAGTGGCTTTTGTGTGTAGTTAAATTGCAGTATGGGATCAAATTACTCATGTTAACGTATTAGAGAAGAGATTATTAAAGGTTGGACCATGACCTAAATGGCTCCCAAGCTTGAAATAAATTATGATGTTTATTTTTTTACTGAAAATGTAGTCACAAGCAGAAGTGAGATGGAAATTTCTGCCCTGAAGCCTCACCAAGAACAATAAAATTCTTTCCTGAATTCTTCCCACCTGTACATTCCCAATTTCAAATAAAGTACCTTGTTTTCCATTATATAAATAATTCCTTTGTACCAGGTTGTTCTTGCTCATGCTGAGTAGTAACATTTAAAATGTCTCAACTGATGTCAACATCTTTATATGAGATTAAGACACCAACTGACTTCCTGCAGGTATCATATTATAATTTAAGTATGCACATTTAAAAATAATGTTCAAATTATTATGATTTCAAGGTCTTTTATGACAAAAAAGTTAAAGCTTTTTTTTTTTAAATTTCTACTGTAGAGACATATTTATTAAGAAAAAGGAAGAACTAATAGAGGTTGTTTTTACCCTTAAATGTCTTCAATATTCCATCTTCTCAAGTACAGTCATGTTTATGAGTCTATTACCAATTTGCAATGTTTCTGTTAAAGTGAATGCTCAAATGCAAACCCAGTGGAGTTAAACGGATGTGGAGACAATATTGTTCCTAAATATTTCTTGAACTTACGGGTAGAGTGGGGGGGGGGGGAAACCCAAAAAAAAACCCCCAAAACCCCACACAAATTATATATTACTATATCCTTCAAAATGCATATAAATTTTCAACTAGGAGCTGAAGGAACAGAGTAGCAAAATCAGAGTAATGCTATATTGAAATATCATGAAAATTCATCCAATATATAATCAAAAAAATTTTACCATATACAAGAGGTTGTAAAAAGTGTAAAAGGGACAATTGCTAGATCTATATGAAAAATTCCACTTCTTTTGCTCTAGATAAGACATTGTGGTATTTATTTCCGTGCCAAAATAAATAATAACATATCGATGCAGGTGAGTTGGGCAGAAGAGGCATGTAATATGGTACCTTGTATACAGAAAGGCCACCTTATAATATACTTTTTTTGAGCACTCTCCTGGCCTCCAGTGGATTGCCACTGAGAAACTTTCTGAGTAAGAGTTGGTACCTTGCTGCTTCATTGTTCTGATAGATTTCTCCCCCGTGATCTGGACCAGCGATCTGTAGTCTGTAGTCAAACAGGTTCTTTGATATTCTGCAAGAAATCAATAAGAATACGGTTCTTCCTCCAATTAGCTCCTATGATACCTCTTTTCCCCAGAGCAGGCCTGTGTAAATGTGAGATGAACTACTGCCTAGTGCATATCCCTATAGAAAGTTTTTTTCATACTTATCTACTGATCATCCCATTCCAGTGTTCAATTTCTCCACTTCTTACTAAATATTCAAGATATTAATACTTCTTATACTTCCTAATCCATTTTCTTCTGATATTTTTCATATTTGTAATCAGTGTTTCATACTATATAACACGTTCTGATTTCTTCTGTTTCCCCTTTAACCCCTTTTCTATTTGGCATTTCTAATTAGTGAATGAAGGTGGTCTTTAAGGATGGGGGAAGTTCTCCTTACAGGAGATGTTAAAAGGTAAAACATACACAAAAGCTGCTCAAGACTTTCTGACTATTTGAATAACCCATAAAGAGTGGATTTCATTTTTTTCATCTAGGAGGAAAAAAAAAAAAGAAAAAAGAAAAAAAGAGAGTGATAACATGTCTAAAGAAACTAACAGAAAATTTGTATTTGTGAGATTAATTCTATTGAGTATTGTATAGCTTTTATCACTGTAATTTCTGCACCCAGAAGTTTGTCTTAAAGTTAAGAGAATCTGCACAAGTAATCTTAGAAGGGTGGAAGATACTTTTCAAACAGAAGAAAGGGAGAGAAGAGGACTTAAATCTTACTCCAGGTTTCTTTTCCACCATATCAGTTAGTTTTTATTTGTAGTAGTGTTAAAGTTTCTACCTAATTTCTTAATCCCTTCAACAAATGTAATAATTCTTTAAAGACAGTCAAAATTCTCTAATGACTAAACCAAGGGAATAGGGAAAATTTGGCTGAGATGAGCATAAACACTTTTCTGGACTTGGGGCATGAGACTCACTTCACATGTTCCTCCCTGCCAAGTATTTGAACCCAAATTACTGTTAGGTCCTCATAAGCTATAGATCTCATACATCCAGTCCCAGTTTCCTTCTCATCCTGTTTACAGATGGATGTATACGCAGAGGTACAAGGCATGAAGTATGGATGACATAAAGCCAGAATCTCCTCCGTTGACTCATTTGGCTTCTTCCCCAATCTTTTTTCATGTTTCAGTGGAACAAATGGGATGTTCTGGACTGCACAGCAGTCCACAGAAGATTTCCAGACATTTGTTTAAATTCTCATTTTGGCAAACATTGCTATGAATGTGGCTTGGGGATATAAATGGTTTATGGTAAAACCAGCTGTATTTTGTTAAGGTCACCTCCAATGGTGGCGATTGACCAGCTCCTTTTAATAGCTGTTTAATTATCTTCCCCTTCAGTGTCACATTGAATCAAAAGTTCTAATTTTTATTTTCTTTATGCATTATTTCAAAGCTAAATAGACTGTACATATTAGTGGTCTTAATCCTTCATGGAACTAGTGCAAATTGACATTTTCCACATCCCAGGGTAAGACAAAGATTAATTAAAACCTCATGCTGGCCTATTATCCTCCTTTTTAATTTTAGTTCTAATTCCCATGAATTTTAGACTAACTTTAAAATTACTCTTCTTCCAAATATGAATAAATCTGGGCATCTGACTCTCAAAAAGAAAAAACAAAACCAAAACTCAGGAGGCACTCACGCATTAGTAATACGTGTGCCCAAGTGATGATACGAAATTTCCCAAGACATCTAGTTCTCTAGCAAATCCCAGGCTAATTTTTCAGAGTTCAGATAAATAAAGATGAATACCCAAACTTCTAATTGCTCATCCAATTAAAGACTGAATCATATTCATATCCATCTTAAAATATTATCAGGAAGAAAAAAGCAGTGGGGTTGTGGGAAAAGCTTAATTGGAAATCACTCTTAAACTCCCTGTTTTCAATATATATAATTTCATTTTATATAGAAAGATACAATATTTTGTGTGTGTGTGCTTTTTTGTGGCTCTTCTCTTCTGTTTTTAATAACCAAACCATAACAGATCTAATACAAGCAGTTAATTTGGAATGGTGGTTTGCACAATAAAGGCCCTCTCCCTTCAGGAAAATTGAGGAGGTGGGAAAGAATGATGAGGAAATTCAAATGTTGCTATCTTGGACTTTTATCACTTTCAGTATTGGTTATAACTTTGAGGAAAATAATTTTGCTTTGGTAATTTTTATTACCAAACATTCAGAGAAGTAATTAGGCACCTCAGAAAGAAAAGAAAAACAGACACAGACCTAGTAAATAAGTGACCTATAACATCTTAAAGGTTCAATTGTAAATATATTCATTCAGAATTACTAGACGTTTGAAGGATTACACAAGAAATATCTTGTCTTTTTACTTTCCTTTAAACGTCTGTACTACACAAACCTTTACTTCTACAGTTTGTAGTGTTTTATTTGTTCTTAAGTGCTCAAGACACAACCAGTAGCACCATCCAGCCACCTTCCACATGCCATCAGGTAAGATCTTTACTAAAGATATGAAAATGTCTCCATTTCTGACTAAGGGTCAATCCAATAAACCCTGTGCTGGGGGAGGACTCAGAGTGTCTCACCTCGAATTCTTCTCTAGTAACCATGAGCAGATGGAGAAAATACAAGATGTGGACACTGTGGTGGCAGAAATCTTTAAAGAACACAAGTTCCCTGTGACTTTGCATGGGGAGGCGGGTGGTGCTCATGAGAAAGGAAAACATGGAGCACACCAGAGGGGGAGAAAAGGTTTTCTCCACTTTCCCCCCACACCCCCACTCCTGCATCCATAGCTCCTTTCACTTGGTCCATGGCTACATATATCCACACATCAGTGGCTTGTTTTCTCTTTGGATTCACGTTACATAGGAGCAACACAAAAAAGGGTCTGTGCTCCAATTGGAAAAGAAAGACTGTAGGACAGTATGCCCCATTGTAACCTGTCACAGAAATAAAGTTCACACACCCCCCTCCCCAAATGCACACTCATACTGTGTCTAGTTGCAGGAGGCAGTGACTGACTTCTTATTCCTCATGAAATTCCAGAACACAGTTATAAAAATCCAGACACAGCTACTGTTTGTTGGATAATTTTTACTTTTTTTTTTTCCGAAAGTTTTATTCATTCACAGACTAGTCCTTTCCCATAATTCTTACTGTCCAACCGTATTAGTCTTTTGCTTGTATGAATTGTCATCTAGCAGCATTACCACATTATGCTGTTATTAAAGCTAAAAAAAAAATGTTATCATTAGTTTAGAACAGAGAATAGATGTAATTCTGATTGTGCCTGCATTAGGTCTGTTGTAAAACTATGAGCTGAACTGGATTGAATAATATAATTATACAAGGTTTGCTGCGATGTAATTATACTCTCCTGACAATAGTCAATTTTACATCAATTTGTAGTGTTTGAATAGCTATTTCAAAATAAATTATTCTATTAGAAAACATCTATAATCAGAAATTCAGGAGTAGGAAAAAGTTATATAAATTATTTCATACTCTTTTTAATATATTTTCCAAACCTCTCTAATGTGTAAAATATTTTCTAGTTATTATGCTGGCTGTTCCACAGATAGAAAACTCATAATTTACTCCAGATCACTGGACAGAAAAAGACCTTATTTTGATTCGAATTTTATTCTATAATTCATACCACAGTATCACTATAATACTGGAGTCTTTTCAAGAAGTTAATGAAACAGTGTCATTAAGTGTTTCTAATACAGAAGTCTCTAGTTTTCTCTTTCTTTTCCACTTTTCTCTAAAACAAGCATTTAATAAAGATCTTTATTTGTTAATTTCTATTAATAATGTTTGGTTTTTATTATGCAGGATATGATTCTACCTACCATGGAACATTGTAGTTTTTAAGGCATTCTTAAAGCTCTACTGATAGAACCTGGGCAACATGTTTAACTCTCTGTCCTGCATATTATTGCATTTAATTCCAGTAAATGCATTGAAGGATATGCAACTGGGGGTGAATGTGGGATCACAGGTTCATTATTTGTCCATGGACACAGGATTTGGTGGCATTTGAGGTCCTTACAGAGGTGAGGAGGGTGCACAGCAAGCTTGCTACCCAGGACTTCAGGAGAGCAGACTTCCTCTTCAGGGAACTGATTGGGAATGTTCCTTGGGAAGAAGCCCTGGAGGGAAGAGGGGCCCAAGAAAGCTGGCAAGTATTCAAGGGCCTTCTCCTCCAAGCTCAGGAGTAAAGCATCCAAGTGAAGAGAAAATCAGGTAAAAGTGGGCACACACCTGTGTGGATGAACAAGAAGCTCCTGGACAAAGTGAGGCAAAAAAATGCAACCTACTGTGGGTGGAAGCAGGGACAGGTAACCTGGGAGGAGTACAGGGAAGTTGTCTGAGAGGTCAGAGATCAGGTCAGGAAAGCCAAAGCCTTGACAGAATTGAACCTGGCCAGGGACATCAAGACCAATAAGAAGGGCTTTCATAGGTACATAAGGGATATAAAAGAAGATTAGGGAGAATGTGGGCCCTCTGCTGAAGGAAATGGGAGAGTTGGTTTCCCAAGATATGGAGAAGGCTGAGGTACTCAATGCTTTTTTTGCCTCAGTCTTCCCTATTAAGTGTGCAAGGCATACCCACGGAGTCATGGAAGACAAGGGCAGGGACTGGGAGAATAGAAAGCCACCCATGGACAGTGAGGATCAGGTTCAGGAACACCTGAGGAATCTGAAGGTGCACAGGTCCATGGGACCTGGTGGAATACATCCGTGGGTCCTGAAAGAACTGGCGGATGGGGTTGTGAAACCTCTATCCATAATATTTGAAAAGTCATGGTGGTCTGGTGAAGTTCCTGATGACTGGAAAAGGGGAAACATAACCCCCATCTTTAAAAAGGGAAAAAAAGAGGACCCGGGAAACTACAGGCCAGTCAGTCTCACCTCTGTGCCTGGCAAGATCATGGAGCAGATCCTCCTGGAAATCATGCTGAGGCACATGGAGAATGAGGAGGTGATTGGTGACAGCCAACATGGCTTATCCAAGGGCAGATTGTGCCTGATGAATATGGTGGCCTTCTACGATGGGGTCACGACCCTGGTGGATAGAGGTCGGGCAACCAATGTCATCTACCTGGACTTGTGCAAAGCCTTCGACACTGTCCCGCATGACATCCTTGTCTCGAAACTG
>NW_010271276.1:59524-84162 GCF_000690775.1 Eurypyga helias
TAGTGAAGACCAGTAACGAGTGGCATTCCTCAGGGGTCGGTGTTGGGAGCAGTACTGTTTAATATCTTTGTTAGCGACATGGATCATGGCGTTGAGTGCACCCTCAGCAAACTTGCTGAAGACACGCTGGAGGGAAGGGATGACATCCAGAGGGACCTGGACAGGCTGGAGAGGTGGGCCACTGCCAACCTCATGGAGTTCAACAAGGCCAGGTGCAAGGTCCTGCACGTGGGTTGGGGCAGTCCCAAGCACAACTACAGGTTGGGTGGAGAGTGGATAGAAAGCCGCCCTGAGGAGAAGGACTTGGGGGTACTGGTGGGAGAAAAGCTGAACTTGAGCCGGCCGTGTGCGCTGGCAGCCTAGAAAGCCAACCATATCCTGGGCTGCATCAGGAGAAGCATGGCCTGCAGGGCGAGGGACGGGATTCTCCCCCTCTACTCTGCTCTTGTGAGACCCCAGCTGGAGTGCTGTGTCCAGCTGTGGAGCCTTCCACATAAGAAAGATAAAGACTGGTTGCAATGAGTTCCGAGGAGGGACACAAAGATGATCAGAGGGCTGGATCACCTTTATTATGATGAAAGGCTGAGAGAGTTGAGCCTGTTCAGCCTAGAGAAGAGAAGGCTCCGGTGAGAACTTATTGCAGCCTTCCAGTACCTGAAGTGGGCCTACAAGGAAGCTGGGATAGGGCTTATCACAAGGACCTTTAGTGACAGGATAGACAGTAATGGATTTAAATTGAAATTGGCTAGATATAGATTGGATATCAGGAAGAAGTTCTTCCTCGAGAGGGTGGTGAAACACTGAAACAGGTTTCCAGGGGAAGTTGTAGGTGTCTCATCCCTGGAAGTGTTCAAGGCCAGGCTGGATGAGGCTTTGAGCAACCTGGTCTAGTGGAGGGTGTCCATGCCCGTGGCAGGGGGGTTGGAACTAGATGACCTTTAAGGTCTCTTCCAACCCAAACAATTCTATGATTCTATGATTTCTTTAAGAATCAATACATTGGAAAGTAAATGCTGCTGGAAAACTGTATTGGGTTTGTGTGGCAAGGTTTAGGTAGCAGGTGGTGCTACACGGGTGGCTTCTGTGAGAAGTTGTTAAAACCTCCCTACGTTTGATAGGACCAATATCAGATGACTCCAATAAAGACTCACCTCTGGCAAAGGCCAAGCTAATTAGCAATGGTGGTAACAACTCTGTGTTAATGTATTTGAGAATTGGAAAAAATTGTTGGTCAATTGCAACAGAGAGAGAGGAGTAAGAAACAACACTGTAGATACCAAGGTCAGTGTAGAAGGAGGGAGAGGAGGTGTTCCAGGCACCAGACCAGATTCCACTGCAGCCCATGGTGCAGACCATGATGAGGCAGGCTGTATCCCTCCATCTGTGGAGGGTCACGGTAGAGGAGAGGTCTACCATGGATGACCCCACGTTGGAGCAGGAAGATACATGAAGGAGGCTGTGATCACATAGGAAACCTGTGCTGGACCAGGCTCCTGGCAGGACCCATGGAGAGAAAAGCCCAGGCTGAAGCAAACTTGCTGGCAGGACTTGTGACCCTCTGGGGGACCCAGCTTGGAGCAGTCTGTTTCCAAAAAACTTTATCCTATGGAAAGGACCATATTGCAGCAATTTGTGAAGAAATTCAGTCCAAGGGAAGGATTCACACTGAAGAACTTTATGCAGAAATATCTCTCATGGGAGGGACCCCACACTGGAGCTGGGAAAGAATGTGAGGAGTCCTCTCCTCCGACTAGGAAAGAGCAGCAGAGACAACGTGTGATGAATTGACCATAGGCCCCATCCCCCGTCCCTGAAGGGAGGTAGAGAAATCAGGAGTAAAGTTGAGCTGAGGAGGAAGGGAGAGGTGGCGGAAGGTGCTTTTAAGATTTGGCTCTCATTCTCATTATCCTACTCTGATTTGATTGGTAATAACAAATTAAATTTTCCCCAGGTTGAATCTCTTTTTCTCATGATACAAATTGCTGATTGATCTCTCCTTGTCCTTAATCTGACCCATGAGTCTTCTGTTATATATTCTCTCCCCTGTCCAGCTGAATAGAGGAAGTGATAGAGTGGCTTTGGTAGGCACCTGGTGTCCAGCCATATTCAACCCACTGCAGAAACCTATTGTCTTTCCATGAGCCTGGTAGGAATTTATATGCCACAGGGAAAAGTGAATAAATGATTAGCATACGTAATAAATCAGGGAAAAAACAGGTAGCTTCAGGAAACAAACAAAAAACCAAACCTAAACCACAAAACCCCCATATATTTTTCAATACCTATCCCCTTTCTGCATAGTTATCCCTAATTTGCACTTTTTCAATTTTCACTTTCTTGGAGAAACTGTTTTTCTTGTTAATGTCTTTGTAGCTGATTTCTTTCCTTTGTAATATTTACTCATCTGTAAAAAATTTGAGAAATAACTAGAGAACAGAAGAGCAATGTCACTTGGGTGAGGTTGCGTTGAATAAAAATGGATTGGCAAAGAATAACATTGGTAAAATTAAAAGCACTGCTATTAATCAGCTGACCTGCCTGTTATTAACTCCAAGTCACTTGTGAACTGGATAATCTAAGCAATTATTAAAGCATGAATGTGAATTTAGCTAATGCCATCATCCTCCACATCATTATCTTAGGCATAATCACCCTTTGGTCCTTGAATGTCTTTTTTATCCGAGTGCTAAAATTCTCAGCATGCTGTTTTCTTTAATAACTGCAAGATAAGGAAAAATTCCTAGCTAACATGGACCCTATGGTTTCCAGTATTCCTCTTGTAAATTTTGAGATTTGCTATGCCACACATAAAATAACAAAATATGTGTAAAAAGCATATTTTACAGTAGTAATTCTGCATTGTAATATTTGTGTTCTAAAATTAAAATTCTAAGTGCCACACGTAAGCCACACATAAGCTCTGGGAAAAGAAAGTTTTGAAAAGACAGATTTATTACTTCAGGGAAGTTACCTATGGCAGGTTGGATAAATTGCTCTCTTTCAGTGCTTGTGTCATTTCACTGACTGTAGAGGAAGTCTCCATGAGTAGCTACTTGATATCTATGCTGGATGGTGAATCCTATCCCAGCTTGCTGAGTGGGCTGAATGAAGAAGCAAACATAGAATCACAGAATGGTTTGGGTTGGAAGGGACCTTAAAGACCATCCAGTTCCAACCCCTCTGCCATGGGCAGGGACACCTTCCACTAGACCAGGTTGCTCAAAGCCTCATCCAGCCTGGCTCTGAACACTTCCAGGGATGGGGCATCCACAACTTCTCTGGGCAACCTCTTCCAGTGCCTCACTGCCCTCTCTGTGAAAAAACTTCTTCCTCATATCTAATGTAAACATCCCCACTTTCAGTTTAAACCCATTACCCCTTGTCCTAACACTACATGCCCTTGTAAAAATTCCCCTCCCAGCCAACTTGTAGGCCCCCTTCAGGTACTGGAAGGCTGCTATAAGGTCTTGCTGGAGGAAAACATTTTATTCTCATTCATTGTATTCTGACAGTGACATACTGGACAAGTTGAAAAAGACACTCTTTGCAGGCATCTCTTTTCTGTCCCTAGGAACTTAGTTTCTGATATTTTCATGGCTGTGACTCTCTAACTGTGTGTTAGTTTGTTTTATCACTATAAGAAAAATAGAGGTTACAGCATTCAGGTTGTTCCACTCTCCATTAGCATACTTAATGAATTTAAGATTCAATTCTAGGTTCACTTATGTTTCTTCAAATCCTGCAGGATAAGATAAAAAAGAATCTGCTACAACTGTAGAAAAAAGAATGGCACATTGCAATTCCGTTTTTAAATTACTCATATATAAGTACATAACTATAATGGGCATTGGTGTGTGTTATTATTTTCAATATCCTACCAATGCAGTGGTTGTGACTGTACACTTTGTCCATAACAGAGAATCTGTATCCCTTTTAAATTTAATGGTGTGAATTAACCAAAGTGTATGTGTTCCTATGTTGCTCTATTAAAAAAAAAAAAAAAAAAGGAAAAAAAGTGTCTCACTTTAACACTTTTTGATCTAATAATCATAAGAATTATTTGAGGTAACCTATGATATCTTTTATAGTGTCACAGGTATCCCTTTTTCTAAAGTATAAAGAAATAATCTCAGCATGGCTGAGATAATCTCTCAAAAAAACCTCATAATTGGAACGTGTGGTTTATCTGAGAATGACGCTCAGTGGTGGCTAGGAAGAGACCATCATTAAACTGACTTAAATTGAAATGCTGTGACATTATTTGTTTAGAATCTTTCTTAACTTTAATAACTGCATTCCCCGACTATGTGTCGACATTTGGCATGTCATAAAGTATAACACGTGGTCTCCAGCTCTTGTTCCAGTAGTAGCTCGAACTTCATACCTATGTGTTTTGTAGATACCTATTCAAATCTAACAGTTCAGGTATCCTAGGAGATTTCAGGTGGCTTTTGATACCTCTGATGACCTGTGATTTGCCACAGAATAATTGCTCAGATTAAAACTACCAACTTTCTTGTTTCCTTGTTATTCTCCCCATACTTGTTATCTGTACTGAGACCTATAGAACTAAATAGAGCTGTTGATAGTGTTGTAAGTTACAGCTAAGCAAAAGCCAATGAAGAGCAATTCAATGTAATTTGGAGGATGACTTACCTGCCTAAGAATGGGCCCTGGTGCTGTTTGAGTTAAGCTATGGCACATCAGTACAAGATGCCCCATGTTGGAATAGCTAACATCTGATATCCTAATGTGTTTTATGTGTCACCAAATGCCTAAGTGTGGGTGAATGGATCAATTTCATAGGATCATAGGATCATAGAATGGTTTTAGTTGGAAGGGACCTTCAAAACCATCTAGTTGCAACTCCCCTGCCATAGGCAGGGGACACCTTCCACGAGACCAGGTTGCTCAAAACTTCATCCAGCCTGACCTTGAGTACTTCCAGGGATGGGGCAACCACAACCAATCTGGGCAACATATTCCAGTGAAAAACAGGTGTTCTGACACCCTCTCCATGAAGAATTTCTTCCTGATATCAAATCTAAATCTAGCCAATTTCATTTTAAACCTATTACCTCTTGTCCTGTCAAAACAGGCCCTTGTAAAATGTCCCCCTCTAGCATTCCTTTAGGCCCTCTTCAGGTACTGGAAAGCTGCTATAAGGTCTCCCTAGGACCTTCTTTTCTCCAGGCTGAACAAGCCCAACGATTTCCTAAATTCTGATGTATAGATATTTGTATGTGAACTGACCATCTGTGGCGGTTTAACTCCAGTAGGCATCTTAGCCCCACACCACAGCCCTCTCACTCCCCTCCAGTGAGTTGGGGGTATCAGAAAAGTAAAAGTGAGAAAACTTGAGGATTAAGGACATTTTAATAGGTAAAGCAAAAGCTGTGCACATAGCAAAGCAAAATAATGAGTTCATTCCCCCCTTTCCATCGTCAGGCAGGTGTTCAGCCATCTCCAGGAAAACAGGTCTCCATCGCAAGTAATGTTGACTTTGGAAGTAAAACATCGTGACTCCAAATGTGTTCCACTCACTTCCACCTTCCCCTCAGCTTTTATTGCTGAGTACGATGTCACATGGTATGGAATATCTCTTTTGTCAGTTGGGGTCAGCTGTCCTGGCTGTGCTACCTCTCCACTTCTTGTGCACCCCCAGTCTACTTGCTGGCATGGCAGTGTGAGAAGCAGGGAGGCCTTGATGTGTAAGCACTGCTCAGCAAAAAGTAAAACATTCTTATGTTGTCAAAAATGTTTTGGTCAAAAATCCAAAACACAGCACCAAATGAAATACCACTAAGAAAATTAACTCTGTTCCAGCCAAAACTAGTACACCAACCTTTATAATCAGTGGAGAAGAATGTTAGGGTATGGTATATCTGATCCTTTTAGGCTGAGCTATGTCAGACCCTGGAAGAATTTATTTCTTTTCATTACTTTAATGAGAGCCAGCATAACTAATTTACTTGTAGAAATATTTGATAAAGTGAAACTTACACTAGATTTAGTATATGTAATATTAGACTGGGGTTCTGGTCTCACCCATGCTAATGATTTAGATTCATGACTACAGGTGGCTAGAACTGCTTGAGAGGATTCTAATCTCAAACTACAGAAATATTTTTATATATAGTTGTTCTCCTCATTATACTCAATTTACAGAGAGTGTAGAAAATAAGGTAGAAAGTCTGCTGCCAGTATATCAGGCTCTGTGTTGAATGAGGTAACTTGTAGAATGCATTATGAAGTGTGATCATGTAATTCCTATTTTCTTTTTTCATTCCTTGATTTTTATATGGTATAGTCCAACTTCATCTAAACCTTGGGTCCAAGGAGATTAAATCAACATATTTAATTATTTGGAGAAAAAAAAAATCAATTATAAAAGACTTCGTTCAGAACCAAAAAAAATGTTGTGTTGTGAATTTTCCCTGGGATTTATTTACACTTGCTCAAATGTCACTTGAGAGAAAAAAAAATAGATTTCAGACACTTAATAGTGATTTGGGATTTATAGCTACTTATACCTTTCAGAGATTTAAAAGAAAAATGAAAAATACTGGAACAAAAAAGTGGCCCACATAGCTGTTAAAAACCTAAATGATTCAAATCACCACAAACTGCTTTGGCACAACTGAGAGCTAAAAGTGTGTTATCAAAAATTTTCCATTCAAAACGATAGTAGCCCACTTTGTATATCTGTGGAAGAAGAATTCAGATTTATAACTGAATTATAAATTATAATGGGTACTAATAGAAAAATTGATTTTCAAAGTGTCACCAGTACCTAGGTTTTGGATAAAATGCATGCATTTTATAGATGACAAATTTAGATTTTATTAAAATCGTGTAACTTGAAACAAATTTGAGATTAGATAAATCTTATTGGGCATGATTTACCTGGAGGAACAAGAACATAAGATAAATAGGAAAAAAAATTATATGTAAACAGTTCTACTGTTTAGGATTATTTCTCAGATAAGGGTAAACATATGAACTTTCCTCTAATTTCCATAATTTTTGTGTGATATTTCATTTTCTTTTATTTTTGCTACATGGAAAATACAGTAAAATCAAGCTTGAAGTTTTGCAGCTAGGAAAGTTGCAATAAAGCATATTTTCTGTGAATTCACTTTTATTTATCAAAGCAATCAACTTTCTTATTGGTAATAAATATTTTACAGTTGACATACTTAATTTCTGGACCTTCTAATTCCAACAATATCAGCTTTTCACATTATAATATAGAATTGTAATAAATATGAAAACTAATTGCCTTGAAAGAGTATATTAGGAATATCCTATCGGGTCATTAATCGGTGTATGAGTTTCTAGAAATTAAAAAAATACTCTGCTGACTTGTAAATCACAGATGGATAATAAATAGAATGGAGACTGGGCTGCTAAAATAAAACTAGTATGCACTCGCCAACCTGACATTTAAAGAATATGCCAACAATTTAGAAGCTTCCCTTATACCCATGATATATTTATCCTACAAGGATTCAGAATCTCAGATTGCTGACACTTTTCTGATTATTCTAACTCTCTACAGGAAAGAGCTTCCTGTTTATTATTTTAATCACTTTAGAGTAAAATGAGACTGTTGCATATAAGAAAGAGTCTGCATTTTATTTGTGTATTTATTTTTTTAATCCATATTCACAGTAGTTGTTTGATGGATTTTTGATAATCTTTATTTTGTGTTCCATTAGAAATTAACATACTATTTTTCTTTCACCATAAAACTCATTCATAGTGTTTTTTTCTTTTTTAATAAATTTGGAATATTTTGTTATTTCTATAAATCTGCATTGATCAATGATTGCAAACATAAATTTAGCCTGTGTTTTGTCAGATTCTTGTGTACACTGGAGCTCTTGCACACTGAAGGATAGGTCTATTGACCTCTACTAAAATTCAGGTCATAGTGTGCTTGATGACAGTTTTGATCCTTGTGCCTATAAGATATGATGCAAATGGTGAAAACAAACAGATTAAGATCAAAATAGAGTTTAAAATAGATTTATAAGGCTATAAACCAGCTCAGTGAGTTTACCTTTGTTACTGGGCACATGGATATTTCCATATTCCTCTGTCCAGATAGCAGACAGAAATGATGGACATGTATCATCCCTTTCTCTGGTCTAGTTTCTACTGAAATAAAACCACTTGCTTGAAGCTAGGAGAGATGGCATTTCATGAAGACTGGCAGATGCCCAGATGGGAAAATATAATGGTAGGATCCTGGAAAATGCTCTGATTTAGAGGTCCGCATGTAATTTAGGAGACTAAGGAAGTGAAACTGGATAACGTAACTGATTGTGAAGGCTCTAGGTCCTTAAGGACATGGCTGATCATCTGTCTTTATTTTAGACTCTAAATGAGTTGAGTAAATGGTTGTGATCAGTCACAAATAGTCACTTAATAGATACTTATACTAATAGATTCTTACACTAATAAGAATAGATTCTTATACTAAAAATCACTGGCCTCTGAAAGGACCATCAAGTTCTGTTTCAGCACAGTTATAAAGCAGTATGTTTCCCTGTCATAGCCATGATCAGTGAATTACAATTATTTTATCCTACTGTGATAGTACCATCAATACAGTAATAATAATTGGCATGACAAATAAGACTCAGTTTGAGAACTCAGTATAGAGCTGGGGACATGTCAGGGTTGTAGGAAAAAAATGTCACCTGTTCTTTTGTAAAATGCACATCGGTAGTCCTTACCGACTTTCTACCCACCATAGCTAATTAGTTATTTCTTGGCATTGCAGCTGGAATGATGATTTAGAAAGATTTGAAGGAAAAGAAAGCAAGAGCTTTACACAGTCGTGGATTTGCCGTGATTCTGTTTGAAACACATTCTTGAAGACAAGAGTAAGCTTTATGAAGTTTGATAAAGATTTGTCAAAAATCTTGAGAATGAAGGAAAAAGAATAGGCTTTGGTTTATTGCTTTGTTTTGGGCTTTCTAGCGGGAGGGCAAGTAGAACATTACCTCAAAATTACCAGGAGATAGTAAAAAAAAAAAAAAAAAGATTGGAACTTCAGTGTGCACACCCAAGTTATATTTATTCACAAAACACATTTATTTTAGAAGACAATGAAGATATTTATACAGATTTGGCACTAATCAACCACTTCTGCATGTAAACCCCCAACATGGTATAGCTTAGATGTAAATAAAATTTCAGAGTAAAAAAACTTCAGACAAGATTTTAGAGAAAGATACTGTAAAAGACGATGAACATTGAAGTGTGCTAAATCCTTTAAAAATAATGTAGATTGTTCTAAACCTGCAATGACTGTCAATTACCTAATGGACATTGGTAGTTCTTTGCTGACACAGTTACTCCATCAGTTTTTGCTGGACCATGCAAGTAACTCACTTCATTTTCAAAGTGACAAATCTAGTAAAAATATGAGGATATTTTCTTTTTACTTATTTTTTAATTTTTAATTCCAAGTTTTTTTCAGCCTAAATTTTATTCAACTGGAAAAACTAACCCTGGAGAAGAAAAGCACTGATTCAGATCCTTCCCAGATTTGAACCTGCTCTTTCTTAGAATCAAATAGGTAAACACTGTTGACACTGAGTTTTCCATAAACTCACCATATCTCAAAAAAGGGCAAAGGAGTTACACTTATGCTGGAAAGTAAATGAGAAAAGAGTTCATCTTTGATCACTGGCTTTCTAAAGTACATAAAAAATGAACAGGAACAGAAAGATGATGCAAAAGTGTTTATTTCTTAATTGATGGTGGAGTACTTAGACTGTGGAGTACTTTTTCTTAAACCTGAATCTATTTTTTTAGCTGCAAAATTCTGTAGAGTGAGGCTGGTCGTCCATCATTGAAATGCTCATCAGACATGAAACAATTAGAGAGTGACTGCTGTCCTGAAATAATGAAGCACTGATTGTATGCATCTGTAGCTGAATAATGAAATATAAAAGGAAGAAATATTGGAAAATACAAGTGTATAAAGAAAAAAGAAGTTTCCTAGTACAGCTGAAAGCTTGATTTTGGTTTATAAATAGCTACTGTGTGAAAGCAAATGAAGGACTGGATGTCACTGAAATGTTTCTTTCTTGACCTTCATGTTACACACAGCCACTTGCTCAATCCCCCCTTCCTCCAGTGAGATGTGCAGAGAATTAGAGGAAAAGATAAGAGGAACCCAACTCATGGGTTGGGTTAAAAACAGTGTAATAATTGAAAATAAACAAAATAAAATAATGATACTAATATTACTACTACTCAATCAAAACAAAATTACAAATGATAATAATATGTAATGAAAAAAGTAAAAATTAAAAAAAAAAAAAAAAAAAAGGAAACCAAAATTATACAACTGCTCACCACCAGCTGACCTTGTCTCAGTGAGTCCCTGAGGACCATTTGCGCTTCCTGGCCCAGTCTCCTAACTTGCACACCAAGCCTGATGTTTGATGGCATGACATGTCCCTTTGGTCATTTTGGCTTGAAACTATTCTATTCTATTCTATTCTATTCTATTCTATTCTATTCTATTCTATTCTATTCTATTCTATTCAGTGTTGAGATATGTGTGAACAAATACGAAAAGGAAAACATGTTGGGATAGTAGTTCTGTACAATATTAATTGCCATTTCAAGTGCTTTTAAACCATTTTGGAAGAGAATATTCTGCTTCTTAAATGACGCATTTCCAGGCAAAATAGCTTTTGGCTTTAGTTCAATCTGAGTTTATTGTTGAAGCCCAGAATGTTACTGTAATAACTTACTGTTGCATTATCTTTATGGTTGTATATTATAACTTAGTGGAGTAGAAATGCATTGCAGATGGACAGATAAAGACTGCCTGTGAAAATTAGAGAGAGGGGAAATGGAATGTCTTCAAGTAGAAATGCACTGCACTGGAAGGTAGACCTGTCATGAATTTTAACACAGGCAGTGGGGTTTTTTACCTGTATTTTTATCCCTATTCTATGTATCACATGTGACTTTGCAAAGCCACATATTAGTTAAAGCCACCTTGATAGCTATGAGTGAAAATACAGCCGGTACTTTTCACTTATTTGTAGTTCATAGATAAGCAGCTATTGGTTCCCATTTTTCTTAAATTCAGAAAGAGAGCAAAATTATGCACTTTTATTTTTGGTTATTTTCCCCACTAAGTGTGTCACTGGATATTTATCTTCTGATATTTACAAGACAAAGAGTTGTAAGGTCAATTTATATGAGATAACAAATGTTATAAAGGGTTTGAATAGACTAAATTATGATAGAAAATGAAAGGGAAAAAATATCCTAATGGCGTTGTTACAGTTGCAACTACAGTCTCAGACACATAATGAGGTAGTGAAATTCTTAAGTTGTCTACATGGAAAGGTATCTAAAGACAATCTTCACAGAGAGTGTTAGAAGAAAGAAATGCCCACAATTTGAGGAATTTGCACAAAATGACAAATTTAATAGAAGGTATTTGTAATAGGACATATCAAATTTAATTTGTCAAGTTATATTAATCAAATAGAAAATAAAAGTTAAATTCCCTGAATTTGTCTCCATCATTCCACTAAATTATATCTCTGTGAATTTGCAATTGTTTTGTATAGACCAGTCTCTACATTTATTGTCATTAAGTCATGATTTCCTATAAATTCAAATCCCTCTCAAAACTCAGTATATTTATGTCAACAGCAAAACCAACTAGTTGTATAATATATTCACCCTGAAATTCCTTTGTAATAAATATCCCACAGGCTTGCTATACAGTTCCCTTGAGAAGTTTATAAAATATCCACTGATACAGTCTCTTGGCTTTAAATTATAGGCCTTAGTAACCAGCTATTGACTCTGAAATTTCTTCACTCATTGAAGAATAATAAACAGTCATAGGACATACATGAAATTATTTGATTGACTTATAGGGAAGGATGGGTCATGCAAAGCAAAATCATCTGTTATTGTATTCTTGGCTATATGCAGTTTGAATAATTTATGATACTTCCTCTTACAACTGAATGATTCTAAGGTACATACTGAGGTTGGGATAGTATTCATGCATATGATCTTAGTTTCTTAACTAAAAAAAAAAAACGAAAACACTTAGATTCTGTCCAAGTAATGTGTAGTGTGTACTCCAGGGCTGGGTTGTGCTTTAAGGTAATCTTAAAAAGCTTTTTCGTTTACAAATTTTCTGTCAGACAGAACAGTTGTCCTATTTGTATAAACAAATATATTAAGAATTCAAATATAATAACAATTTGAGGAACAAAATTTAGGAAAAAATGTCAAGTGAATTTCATCTCAGAAGTGGTAACTTTTTGAAAAATGAATATTTATTTTAAGAGTTGTCTTTCTATTCATGGGTCTCAGCAATTAGTATTATGGTAAAAGTAAATTTACATATGAATTTGGGTCTGAGGAACAGGTTGTGCTGCAAGAAGCACTAAGAAATGATCATGGATAATTTGGATGAAATACTCTCTGAGTTCCCTTGAAAGAAGTCAATGCAGCAAAGTTGTGTTCTTTGCAAAGTGGGACATATTGAGATTTAGCCACGAGGTGCAGAGAAAAAATCAGTTCTCAAGACTTTATTCCAGGAGTTACTGCATAAGCCAAAGTACAAACATCAGCAAGAAGTCTAACAAGTGGCTGACCAGTTAGAGATTCCAAACTCTTAGGAGGAATCAAAAGGTGTTACATGAGATTTTGAAATGAAGCAAAAAATGAGAAACAACCCCTTCTGGGGCTTGAGTCTCTAGCTGGGTCTAGATGGTTTCTGTAGAAAGCCTGTGCCTTGGTCTTGATACTGAAAATAAAAGAAATTTGTACAAAGAGAACAAACAAAATCACTAGGAACCAGGTTAATTTTTGTAATCCAAATAGATATGCCATAACAGAGACAAGTTTCACTTTCTTAACAAAGGGACATGAGATTCTTATGAATATAAGAGCCCCACTTGTATAAGGAGGTTTATTTCTTGTAGTAGTTTCTGGATTGTACGTATTTGGATGATCTAATTTACTAGCAGAAAAAAACATTCATGTAAATATATAGTGACAAATGTATTTATAAATAAGAAGATATCTTTCCTGTCACTGAAAGCACATAATATTCTCTCTTATTCAGCATAGGTTCAAGCAACAGGAGAAACTGAACCAAATTTTACGAAAGACAACTCTAAAATATCAGAATAAATAAACAGTGGTTGCCAGAGTGGTTTTTATCATCTTAATTTTAAAAATACTCTGAGGGTTTGCTCCAGTATATGAAAGGAATTTTTGAAGACGTAGGTTTTTTTCAGAGGAACTGCAGTTGGAGAAAAGCAATATTTTAGGAAGAGTTAGGTGATGCTGCACACACACACACTTGCTTATGTGTGCTGACACACATGTATTCCTAAAATTTAGGAAATCACAATTTGATTTAAAAAAGTTAAATGCGTCTGTGTATTACAAACATCAGCAACAATTAATGAATGGAAACATTGGTTTGCTGTGGCCTTAGCTCACTGCCAGGTGCTGCTGGCAGATGATAAATAAATTGACTTTTTCTCACCTCTAGTGTGGAAAGGAAGAGCACAGGAGCCAAGAGGCTTGGCAGAAGGGACAGTTGTAGCTTTCTGATGAATCAAAAAAAATGTTATTCAGTTCCTTCATGGTTATAAGAAGATCAGTTATTCATTGCAATATTTTAAGTGAGTTCTATATGTAGTGTTAAGGGTGAAGATTTTTGAGGGCATGGGTGTGGTTTTCTTGTGTTTGTTTGTTTTAGACCATTTTGAGTTTCATCACTAAATCATGTTAGACTTTCTATTTCAATAGTACATATAAGAAAAAGTATGAAAGTATATAGTGAAGAATAAGAATTAGTTTTATGCAGGAATTGGCTATTCATGGGCAGAATATGTTAATATAATTTGTATGAGACTAAGCCCCAACTTGTCCTGGGGTTTAGGTATGCCAAGTACTTGAAATATTTGTCAATAAACAATCCATTTCTGCTGTTGAACAAAAATATCGGAAATCTCAATCTGTGGTGGCTGACTAGAACAGGGAATCTGGGAGTAGGATTAATTTAAAATGTTTGTTGGTTATAAAATATATTTATCTTCAGCTGAACTGGCTGCTTAGGCTTCCACTATGGTCAATGTAGTCTAATCAATACAGTCAATAGAGTTTAATGTGATTAATTTGGACAAATGTGTTTACTTCAGGGTGAGATAAACTTCTCAGACTTCAATTCTGTTGAGTTTATTGACTAATCCACCACTGACTCAAAAAAGAAACTTGGAGTAATTTGGTCAGATGTCTCGACATCCAAGAAATCTATGGGTAGTTAAATGAACACTAAGGTTTGTGATGCTCATAATCACAGAGCTCATAGTCTTTAGTATGCAGATCTCCTGAATTGCAAAGTAAATTTCTCCTCCTGAATTGTGCTAGTTCTGACACTGATAATAATTGTTAGCAGGCAAAAAGAATGACATTCCTTCTCAACAAAACTGGGGTATCTGGAAAAAAAAATAAAAGTGGTTTTATAAGAAAGCCCAAGCATATAAACATCTTACTTTTTACAGAAAGATACAGTGACCATACAGATTTCCTCAGAAGTACTTAATCTTGACTTATGCATAAACTGAACATCTCTTGGAATACAAAATATGAGAAGTTTCACCATAGGCTACTCCTGCCTACTTCTAACAGGCATTGTTATTTGATATCAAGGAAAACAGAAATAGTTGTGAGAGGTCTGTGCTTAGCAGGAGATGAAAATAAAGTTTTGCTAGGGTTATATTCCCAACATAAAACCTGCCCCTGGTCCCTGTAATTTCTGTGGACAAAGAATGTTACAGTATAAATCACAAAAAGATCCTTCTCATGATTATTTTCTCTTATTTTTTCATCTCACTTATTGCTCTCTGTCAGTGACAAGAAACACTTGCTGCATTTTCTTTATTCCTTTTATATTATTATATGTCAGTTATCTCTTCTTCCATCCACAGAAGCTCAGTCACCTCAACCTCTCTTGGCATGGAAATCACCCTGCAACTTTGATCATATGTTATCTTTCTCTATATCTTATTTTACAGTTTCATTATATTATTTGCAATATAGTAACCAAACATGTCTCTGCCACTTCTATCGTGCAAGAGCTTTTCCAATACACAATTCACCTACTAGCACTAAACTGAAGGATATATATTTCTTTAGAAACTAATTTCACATTTCCTAATGGACAGTTCAGCTTGTGATAAAGAACACTGACTTAGTGGTTCACAGATTTCCAAGTTAGTCTGGTCTGTGCAGGATTTGATCTCTTCCTCCTGAGGTTCAGGCTCCCATAAACACACCCAAGCACAGATTGTTTTCCCACTTCCTCCTTTGGGACTCTGCTGTCCGAAACCTTGAAAATAGTGCAGAGCTGCCCAAGTTTTCATCAAAGGTACTTTTGGACCAGATTTCAGGTTATGATGTACTTCTTTAGATACAGGAAAGAGTAAATGTTTGCAGGAATTCATTAATTTACTCTTAGCACTAGAACAAGAACTTCTCTGCACCTCTTGAATTTAACAAACAAACAAAATCTATGCATTAATTTCCCTTTTCAGACCATCCTAGGATTTGTTCATTGTCTCTGGTGGAAAAAACTTCCTCTGAAATCCACCTGGACATCTCTTTCTTTTCTGATAATTGACTAGCTTCTTTGGCTTAGGGCATTTGAAAGTATTTTCATGTGTCTTTTGCTATCCTTCAGCTCCTCAGGTCTTTTTCACACTTCTATGTTCCTTATGAATTTTAGACAGTTGTTGGAAACAGTGACACATCTGTGAGACAGCTTGCTGTCCCCCCAATGTACCATATGACACAGATGGGCCCTGCTCCAGGATTTGTGTTCTATTTCTATTACAAAATGAAGAATTCAGCTAATGTTTACGATTTTAATCATAACTCTTACCCTACAATATAAGCTGAAAAATTTATTCTAAATTTGATAGGAAAAATGTAAAAATGCAAAGTAGACATAAAGGCTTGGCTTTTAAAATGCCAGTCTACTGTTGGGGGCTTCAAGCAATTTAGATAAAAAGAATGCCCCTTTGAACAGGAAGAATTTGGAAGATGTGATCTTTCACATGAAACAAGAGGGTACAAAAAATTAATAACTATTATATAACTAGGAAAATTACTATTTTTCTTCTAAATATTATTTTCATAGTTTACTTCGGTGTGAAGATTCCTCCTAAAATGTGTTTAACTCTGTGTTATCTTCATGAAGTTCATTTCATAGGTATGTGACCTCCAACTTCTTAACATATACATACACAATATGTCACAGTCCTTTGTAAAAATCTCCTCTCAGCCTGGAGTCTCATACCACATGGCTACATCATTCATCTGTTTTGCTGCCTCCTTGTACAATTCCTTCAGGGGACCTGGATTAAGTTCTTCAAAACCTTGTGTTAATGGCTACCTCTCTGAGTATCACACAAGAATAACCTTGGAGGAAAAAGGCACAATATGTTCCTATCACAGAATATAACCACTCCATTAAACTATTTAGAGGCTGTTGCTCCAGACTTAGTTTTACTCTATGTCTATTCATTTGCTTCTGCTTCAGTGTTGTTCTATTATAATTGCCATAGCTAACAATACGCAATTGGCAGACAAAACCCTTCCTCTGACATTGAAATTCAGAAGCAAGGAGAAAGCAACAGTGGTTAGTAATTGCATGCTTTCCCTTTTTTTGTCTGCATTTTATTTATATTTTTACCTTTAAGAATAATTGTTCGCATACCAATTACATAACAGCTGACACATTCTTGATCTTTACTGGGAAGAGGGGTTAGAAAGCATATCAAATATAAAAAGGATCAGAGGATGGATTGCCACGTTAACATACGTTTTCAGCTCTCATTTATGTCACTTCTTGATTCAGCTTTAGTTTGGGGGAGGGAAATGGGTGTAGCGCTGTTTTAAAAACCATAACCTTTGGAATTAAAATGAGTTCTCAGCACAAACCGAGCAATAAAAAAGCAATCATATCACCAGGCTGCTGGCCCTTATTATTTTAGCATCAGTGTGATGGGTTTTAAAAGCTTTAGACATGCTGGGAAAGTTAAATACACGTGTTCCATTTAAAACTGACCAGCATTTAAATACGCAGACACCTGCCACGACAAGTAGTCAAGGGATTGCTCTTTCATTTTATAAATGGAATAAAACTGCTCAGTAGAATGGCTTGACATCTGTGTGGATATTTGTTTAGTTTCTACTGGTGTACTTAATGTAAGGGATTTAGAGTATTAGGCTCAGACAGCATACTGCAGACTCCACTTCCCCACGGTGGCTTGTCTATTCAGTGCAAGATTTAAGTAGTTGAACAAAGTGATCCTTTTGTCTAACATGAAATAAAGAAGTGTGTAGGGGTGAGGTGGCTTGTGTTCTCCTTTTCCCTTCCTGCAAGAAAATTATTAGCTTTGTTAGCAACAGGAGCTGTACAATGCATGCACTCTTGAGATGCTGGTACCAACATTGTGGGGAGAAAAAAGATCTTTTTGTTTGCTGGGTATACAGAATAAAAATTCTGTTTATCTGGGGATTTTAATAAAAATACTTGTCTCTATTTAATTTTGGGGTAGTTTAATCCTTTTTAATGTTTACATTCAAGTTAATTTTGAATTGAAAACATTAATTGCATTGAAACAAGTCAATACTTTGCAAATACCAGAAATAAATGTTTGTATTTTCCAGACACTTCCTCCCTTGAATTCACACACAACAATGCCCTCCCCACCACCCATGGCTTGAATCTGATCATAGTTTCAGCCTTCCACAATATGCTTAGGGATGGAGAGATGTTGAGCTTTCTACTTAGTGAAAATGTGTTTCTCATAGCTAACTTTTTTCCCTCGTGGCAGAATGAAGACACAGACAGCAAAACATGGATTATTGTCAGTTGCTAGAATTATTACAGAAATCACCTTTTTTATTTTTCTATGTGGGTGGTTTTTGGGTTTTTTTAATCCCCCTTACCTGTCCTTTCCTTTCCACCAATGCAAAGCAATCACTGTGCCATATTTTTTTAAGTTGTGTTCCTTTCACTGGCACTGTTTTTTGTTGTGGAACATTTCAATATCTTGATGTTAGCTCTTTCTTCCTTCTCCTCTTTTATTGACAGTTACTTATGCTGGAAATTAAAAACTGTAACAACAAGGGAAGAGAGTCACTTTCACAAGAGGAATGATATCTGCTTTTAATTATCCTACATGAATAATTTGGCAGTATCTAATTTCTGACCCTCAGGAAAGGGTATTTAGCCTTTACTGTTTTACAGAGTAATAGAACCCTTAAGGCCAATATGGAATATCATTTCCCCTGATGCTTTTCTTCCTTTTCCACTCTGATAAGAGAACCATCTGTAAAAAGAACATCTTCAAATTACTGCCAAAATCCCAATGTGAAAAGAGCCCATTCCTCTTTGTGTTGTGTGTTACTGTTAATGTAAATTAAAGAAGCATAAAACACAGAGACTTAATCAATCCTATGCCCTTAAACATTATATTGTATACAAGAAATGTGAAGATAGAATCATAGAATCATAGAATGGTTAGGGTTGGAAGGGACCTTAAAGATCATCTAGTTCCAACTCCCCTGCCATGGGCAGGGACACCTTCCACTAGACCAGGTTGCTCAAAGCCACATCCAGCCTGGCCTTGAAGACATCCAGGGATGGAGCATCTACAGCTTCTCTGGGCAACCTGTTCCAGTGCCTCACCACCCTCTCTGTGAAGAATAAATGATAAAAGATAAATGATTGTGCTTGATTTTGATGGTGCTGGACAATACTGTATATGTCATAAAGGCAAGACAGTCCTTCCTTATAACCCATGGATCCTCTTTAAGAGTATAACTCCCTACGTTGAATTTTATCTTCCAGAAAGGAACATGTAGTATTTATATTAAAAATGAAATTCAGAATAGACGGACAAAGAAAAAGAATCAAAACTAGGAGAAAGATTAAAAAAAAAAAACAAACCAAACCAAAACAAAACAACCAAACCAAAACACCAAAACCAACCTCTATTATGTAGAAACTTACTCATTACTGATCATCACTCAAGATGAATGAGATTAATGTTCTAATACTACTTGAAGCAATATTTCAGAGACAGGGAACTAAGAAAAATACAAAGGCTTGACTTCATTATAGAGTTAGTCAGGGACGTGTACCTGTTCTTGAACACCTGGCAGGACACAGTCCCCTAAAAACACTGCTCAATTTTCTGATAGTTTTCCATTCTGCACTGAGTCACCTGGGACTCCATCACAGAAATGTGAGAGAAGATGACATCAGACCCCCTGAGCTGCTGGGGATACTCTGGAGGAATGTCACCTGCTGAATGGTTTAATCCACTTCATCAATGAAAAAAACCTTGATGAAAGCAAAAGTGTGGTGGTTTTGGCTGGAATAGAGTTGATTTTCTTTGTAGTAGCTAGTATGTGACTATTTTGGATTTCTGCTGAAAACAGTGTTGATAATACAAAGATGTTTTTATTATTGCTGCTGCGTGCTTACGCAGAGACAAGGTTTTTCCACTTCTCATACCGCCCCACCAGTGAGTGTACTGGGGGTACACAAAAAGCTGGGAAGGGTCACAGCTGGGACAACTGATCCCGCGTGCTTATGCAGAGACAAGGTTTACCACTTCTCACACCGCCCCACCAGTGAGTGTACTGGGAGTACACAAAAAGCTGGGAAGGGTCACAGCTGGGACAACTGATCCCAACTGACCAAAAGGATATTCCATACCATATGCCATTATGCTCAGCATATAAAGCTGGGTGGAGAAAAAGGAAGGAGGGAAGTTTGGAGTTGTGGTGTTTGTCTTCACAAGTAACTGTTACACGTGATGAAGCCCTGATTTCCTGGAGGTGTCTGAGCACCTGCCTGCTGTTGGGAAGTAGTGAATGCATCCTTTGGTTTTTTTTTGCTTGCATGCATGGCTTTTGCATTTCCTATTAAACTGTCTTTATCTAAACCCATGAGTTTTCTCACTCTTCTGATTCTTTCTCTTATCTCACTGTGGGAGTGGGGTAGGGAATGAATGAGTGGCTTCGTGGTTCTTTTTTCAGTGTGAAAGCCCAGAACAGTACAAGGTAAAAGTTTTCTTGTACTTTTGTGCAAATATATACCCTATGATTAAACCTAAAAAATTAGTACAATTGTCATCCTAGAACACAAGACATAAAATAAAATTTAAAAAAAAAGCAGAGGCATGGTCCCCAGGCCTGATCAAAAGCCACAGAAATTAATGAAAAGACTTCCGTGTGCATTGGATCAGGCTGTAACCTAGTGAATAGCTGTGAGGTATCTTTAATGCTGCCAGCACAGCTGCAAGAACACACACAAAAAGTAAATGATGAAGGGAGAGTATTTTCAGCCTGGCATCTGGGTCTTTTGACTGCCATTTCAAAAAGGAGATGGGAGGAGCCTTGCAAAATGCTATGGTAATTGGCCTCTTCCTGCCCCATTGAAGGCCATCTCAAGGCTTTAAAAGCTAAATTTTGCCCATCCCTTTTTTTAGTTTTTTTATTTTGTTTTGATTTCCAGCCAAATGAACCAAGTGGCACCAGTGACAGAACTCAGGACCTCCAGCTCTAGAAACAGAAGTTGTCTCAAGAAGGGCAAAACAATGTGTCTTGTAGCTAAGGGAAAAAAAAATAGTAAAGTGATGCTTTCATGAACACAGCTTTTATATTCCATCTTTAAGGCATCAAATAAACAAAAATTAGTTTCAAGTTAAATGCCATTTAACAGTGCACAGAAATTATTCAGATCAGCTTCCCTTTCACATACCTGGTAGATTAAAAAAAAAAAAAATTCTAGTCCTTAGTGAAATTGGAGCAGGATCTCAGTCAAAAATTTGAGTGTTTGCCCACCACTTGACAGCTTTCTGCAAGAGACATCATTTAAAACAATATAAAGTAGGTAGCAACAAAATATCTTTCAATACAGTCCATACTTATACACCTCCTTTTCAATTACAAATGTCACAAGAAAGAACAATATCATTCAAATAGCTTTCAAAAGTCTAAAATTTGTCTCAAATATTTAAACTTAGATTTATTTATTATTTCTAATTGAGTTTCAAAAATCTAAGACATAATGTCTTCATTTCTGAGGCACTGTATCCAACAACTTTTCTAATATATACATATTTTTTAATTAGCTTACTGTTGTTTTAACTTCATCTGTTTTTATAAATGACTACTTTGGAATCTACGTTGGATGCATGTTATTCTTCATTCAAATTATTTTAACCTAACACTACTAATACTACCACTAAAACATGAGTCTAAGCACCTCGTTAACATGTCTGAAATATCTACAGGGTTGGTGACTCAACCACCTCCCTGGGAAATTTGTTCCAATGCCTGACAATCCTTTCAGTGAAAAGACTTTTCCTAACATGTTCTAAACCTCCCCTGGCATAGCTTGAGGCCATTTCCTTTTGTCCTATCACTTGGCACTTGGGAGAAGAGACCAATATCCACCTCTCTGCAACATCTGTTAGGTTGAAGTCACCCACAAATACAAGAACTAGCAATTGTGAAGCTTCTCCCAGCTACTTATAGATATTTCATCTTGCCTCTGCAGCTTGTTTGGGTGTTGCATAACAGATTCCCACCATGATATCTGCCCCTTCTCCCCTTTGGAGACAGGCATTCCCTGTCTGTCATATAATCTCTACAAGAGTGTCATGGTGCTACTATGATGAGACACAGAGACAAAAGGTTTGAAATGCCAGTGAAGCAGCATTGCAGAAGTCGTATATGTTCCTTTCCATCACCTTGCCATGGACAAGGTGTCTCAACAACAGAGGGAAATTGTACAGGGCTAAAAGTTACCCCCATTCTTACTGGTTTTCTGCATGGACTACAGATTACCCTGTCAGCTGGGTTATTTGAAATATATGTGAAAGTTAATCTAAAAATCAGAATATTTTTTGAAAATAAATTAATTTGTAATCCAGAAGGAGGGATCATAAGCTTACACAATACTCTATCACTTCAAACTAACTCCATTAATAATGTCATTTAGAAAATATTTTATAACAGATGCAACACCCAGCAAGGTATTCACTGGCTTCTTGTCTTTTATCTGCCAGAAGAAATTGTTCAACATGGTACTGCTTTCTTTCTAGATAATATTATTATTAATTCTGGTAATTATTTTGAAAGCTGTGATAAGTCTTTGAATATACACAGAAAGATTCAACTTGTAATAGGTATTAATTTACTGTGAATTTTTTATCTGATTTTTTCTGCTTCAGTATGTAAACAGCAGTTACATAACCTAATTCAAACACCCTGCTCCATCTCCATCTCCATTCTTGCTTCTATGCTTCTACTCCATTGCTGATATGATGTTATTGGAAACTGTCGACAAAACCTTCTCTTCTATAGTAGTTTCTTTGTCTGTATCCTTGATTGACAATACCCTTTCCATCCACAATGTTCTGTTTGCAAAATCTGCATGTCTGTGTTCCCTGTTCTGTTCTTTCCAAATACACATAATTTCATGAAGTTGCATAAAAAGTGCTTTTTTTTAGGACTACAGCGCGTATGGGAGGCACCTCTTTTCTAAGCAAATCATCACTTAATACACAGCAGTGTTACCTTTAAGGGAACTTTTTCCTCATTATGCCTTTCCAGAGTTAGTTCTTTGTATCAGACAATGAAGCAGACCTATCTGGAGACCAATACCTGGGTGCTTCTGGACTAACCATTTTTACAACTATTCCTTTTTTTTTTTTTTTTTTTTAATTTTCTCTAAAATCATGACAGCTTCATTATTTTTTCTTCCCCTGAACCTGAGATCAGGTAATTGTACATATCATGCTAACTGAAAAAAATCTGTGTTTTACAGTTTAGTATCTAAGGCTGTGTCTGATACCCGATAATGAGACCTACCTTTTATTTTGTAATTGGTCTCCTTGCTCTGTGATACTTTATCATCAGATGTTTATTCATGACACAACACTGCACAATGAAAATTCTCCTTTCTTTTTTTCTCCTTAATTAAAATCTTACTTTAAATTTTCCCTTGCTTCTTAGAGTAAGATCAAGGAAAAGTGTGTTCTTTGATACTAGATCTACAAAGGGATTAAACACATGGAAAAATATCCAGACCAGGTGCTCCAAGTTCTTATGCTGTAATATATGAAAATGCAGTATGCTGCCTGAGAAGGGTAACACATTGTGCTGCATGTAGCAATCTGGACTGCTTGAAAAGATTATGGTTAGGTATCTCCAAAGCAGGATTCAAAAAAATTTTTATAAACTGAAAAGTCAACACCTAGACAGAAAAAACCCTAAAGGTCTATTTTTATGCCCTTCATCTGTGCAAGTCATGGTATAGAGCTCTCTCCCCAGGACTGTCACCTACACAAGCAAGGAACACTTGGGCAGATAACAGAGCGATTAACTGCATTTGCAATATATTCCAATGCTTATAAGACTTAAAAAGTGTTAATGGGTTTTGTGCTCTACCTGAGGGCATTGAATAGATACCTTGCACTTTCCTACATCACTGCCCCTGGACTTAATGAAGTCAAAGCACTGTCTGATCATAAGGTGTTGTGTAGGTGGAAGAGCTCAGCCAACAGTCATTCACTGGCAGGGCTCTAAGCAAATTGTTTTCCATAAGATCTGATTTGTTGCTTGCTTCAAATTTTCAATTAGAACCTAATTCTCTAGCCCTTATTCATGGGGGTACTCTCATTACAAGGAGAGACTAGAAGAGCATAGGTTGTTTAGTCTAACCAAACAAAGGCTGAGAAGACATATGATTGCTGCCTATAAGAACATCATAGGGATAAACATCAGAGAAGGAGAAGCGATAATTAAGTTAAAGGACAATGTTGGCACAAGAACAAATAAGAATTATCTGGCTATGAATAAATTTAAGGTGGAAATTAGAAGGAGGTTTCTAGTCATGAGATCAATTAAGTTGTGGAACAGAATGGGTAGGAAAAGAGTGATGGAAGAGGAAAAAATAGATTCTAAACAAAAAGCTAATTCAGCTTATGAGTTTTATGATGGGAGTGTTATGATAGTCACTCCTCATCCAGCAGACTCTTTCCAATCTTAGACTCATTTGCTTAATAAATTAAAAAAAAGTCTTTTAAATATTAATAATAATATTCTAAAGTTTAAACTTTATTAGAAAACACTGCCTGAGTGACATATATAGCTGGTACTGGGTTTAATAGATTCAGGGATATCTTCTGCAAAATAGGTCTAGTAAAACATTGAGTCACACAATAATAATCTAGATTATCTAGACAACAAGAGATTCTACATTTTACAAGTATTCATAATGGCATTCAGCTGAAATTAGTACATTCTTTTCAAACTTCAGTGAAAAATAATATCTGTTAGGATCTGTTAGGAGAGAAAAAGGATTTCATTTTAAATATAAGGAAATAATTGAGACAACAAGAAAAAGCAAAAACATGGAAAATTGCAGCGGGATGGGAATTTACGCAGTATACAGACAAAGCAGTTCACTCTGGGGAATTGTACTTCAGAAACCATACGGAATCATAGCATCATAGACTGGTTTGGGT
>NW_010271277.1:0-299 GCF_000690775.1 Eurypyga helias
CCCCTTCCCTGAGCCCGGGAGCTGAAGTCAGGGGGAAAGAAAACCTTCAACTTCAAACTTCAATGCCTTCCCAGATCCATCTGCCTGACAAAAGACGCTGTCTGTTAATCACCCAACAGGATGTCTGGACAGAGAGTGCTGTGGAGAGAAAAAAGACCTGCTCTGCCAGGAAAAAACCTCGCTCTGTCCAGTACCTCTGGGGCGACCTCCCCCACACACCTTCTGGGTCCAGCCTCTTCTTGCTTCTCCCCGGCCCGTTCCCAGCGCTGCCAGTACAGGGGTACAGTGACCCCCCAGCT
>NW_010271278.1:0-2571 GCF_000690775.1 Eurypyga helias
ACCGACCCCTGAGGAACGCCACTCAAATAAGATGAAGCAAATTCATGGTTTGGAGTAAAATCTTTGATCTGAATACCTGCAATATTATTATAGTTCACTAGGCAGAGGAATAGGGAATCATTCAACATGGGCAGGACAAAGACTTTGTATTATTCAGAAAACAATTGATTTTATGTACTTTATTTGCATCACTTCTACCATTTTTGGAAGGGAACATTTTCTCTAAAGACAGCTATTCTGACTGTTTTCTTCAAAGCTGCTTCCCTTTTCCCTCATGAAAAAAAAGCTTCATGTGGTTTTTGGAATAGAGATAAGGGGGTTTACAGGGTGTTAAAGGATCCTGCCCTGAGAGTCTATATTCTGCAGTTTTTTTCTCATCAGCTCTGATTGCCCAGGCAGTGGACTGTATGGAGGCTTTCCTCCCACAGGCGACAAGGACTGCCAAGGGGTGACGTGTATCCTCATCTTGCTCTAAGCAAGGGCAAGTCAGAATGCAACTGGGAATGACAGCTGTGGAAAACACCAAAAAGCCACCCTTACCCTCAGTAAAGGCATGGACAAGGATACCTTCCATTCAGTCAGTTGTGATGTGGCCTCCTTTATGTTAGCAGCTCTCTGTTCATAAGCATAAGTAGCCATAGGAATTACAATTGAACACCCACCCACCCTGAAAAAAAACAAAGTCAGCCATGGCTATCTATAAAGGAAAGGAGGCCAGAGAGTTGGTGCTATGCTAAATAAACTATGTGTACCAGGTTGGCCACCAGAATTTGTCCCAGACATGAATTATCCACTCATAGCTTATATATCACATAACCAAATTGGAGACTTTGCAAGAATTTCTCATTGGCCATTAGATCTTCCTTCCACTGTTCATGATCTTTCCTGCAGTGCTAATGCTTTCAGTGCTAGGAACTTATATATAGTTCTGATGAAATAACAGTACTGGAACCCCATTGAATATGATTGGTTCAGCACATCTCTGGGCAGCTTGCAAATACCCTTTCAGTTCGCATTAGTATATTTCCAGTCTGAATTTTCTTTTAATTTTGAAAAAGGACTTTTAAAAAGAACAAGAAGAAAGTTCGATGTTTCCTAAAGCAACATTCAAAGCAATTAAATGAAACCTTTTTAACAGCATGATCTTTTTCATTTTCACTATCACCTCCTTAGCCTTAAGTAAAAACCAAAAGAGACCTTTGAAAAATGATGATTTTTTATATTTAATATGTGATCTTTTCATGTTTCTGCTGTTGTATGCTTTTGAGCTGTCTAACAACTATGGATATGTAGCCAGCAGAAGGGCAAACTTGTCTCATATCCTGTGAAGAGGTGACTACCTGAAGTGTGGATATGAAAGAAAGTATAAGAATTCTCTGAAAGGTTTTACTACAGAGAATATAGGGCTGAGACCTTCATCTAACCCTGGATGCACATTATTCTTAATAATGCATATCCGTACATTTTTTGCAGAGTTTAAGTAGTGAGCTTACTAAAATTGACAATGTTTTACAGAAACAGAAAAAAAGTCATGTTTCCTGTATCATTCACAGTTCTTTAATTTGTGACATATCACTTTTATCTCTTCTTGCTTTAACACCAGATTTGGTTTAATTAAATTTATGTCAAATGAACACATGAAACGAAAGGAAAATCAGAAAGCTTGCAGTTGCCCATTAGTGAGTCAGTGACTGCACAGTGAAAGGCTTTTGAAGCCTGGCTTACTGCCAGAACAAGCTTGCAATGATGCTCAGAGACACCCATGATGCTTTGAAGGAAAGGACTTAGCTGACCTGAACCTGCTCCATGGAATCAGTCCAAATCCTCATGGGCTGGATGTAAAATCTATAATAAGTCTTCAACCATTTACCTGTCAAGTGAAAAGAGGGTGTGAAGCTACAACATCTGTATATAATTCATTAGAATAAATCGTTTTTTATTTTTTACATGCTTAAAAAAATCCCCTGTTTCCAATAATTTTTTTAACACGTTAGATGAATATTTATCACTAATCAGCCTTTATTTTTCTTTTTTTTTTTTTAAGTGGATCTACAATACGTTGAAATATGAAATTTGACTGCCTTACTTTGTATACAGTGGAAGTGAGGCATGTTGACCATGAGGGTGTCTGTCAGAACTGGGACCTCTGAGGTCCTCAGAGCCATGGTCCAAATCTGGCAAAGTGAAGCGGCATACGTCTAAAGTACTTAGTGGGTCTGGGATGAAAACAGTCGCCAGTGTTCAGATAGGTACCACTATGTAGCTGCCATTAGAGAACAACCAGGCTGACACAGGCTAAAGAGAGTTCTAAGGAGGTGCAGACTTCTAGGTCTGTGTCTTAACAATAAAGACTGTCTTTAGGCAGAACTATTGTGAAATATGGTAGGCTGTGGCTCTAATTATTCTGTATGAACTCCAGGTACAGTACACAATGAGAAAGTCTTTGCATGGTCAGCTTAATCCACTACATAACGGACAAGAAAAGGCACTCTCTTTTCAGAATAAAAGCCCCTGTAAAACAGCCTGATTGAATATTTACTGAGCAATGGCTATTCTTTAGTCCGCTTCCAC
>NW_010271278.1:2594-31242 GCF_000690775.1 Eurypyga helias
GAAAGGCCCTATAAATATACAAACACATGACAAGAGTTTAGACTATTTGCTATGCAAATGTAATAGTGTTCATGCTGGGCAACTTTCATATATACATCACATATGATTTACACAATAGAATATAATGTTATACGGTAATTTGATAGAGTTTTGTTGCCAGCTAGTAGTGAAACAAAGAATTCTCACAGCAATTATTTTGTTAGTCATGCTAAAATGTCAGTTTGTATCCAGTTTAGCGGCTGCTAACTTTTAATCCATATCTCACAGCAGTAACACATTAAATTCAGTCCTAGAGATGCAGCACCTCAAAATATCAATATATTGTCAATTTATTTCAATATGAATATTAGATCACTTCAGGTGAATTTGAAGTAAAACAACTGAATTTTATACACTGTGTAAATAAATGCAACAATATGCCAATATATATTTGTCTTCTCTGATTTTAAATGCAAAGTTGTTTTTTAGAAGTTCTGTGGTCTGAAAATTATTAAAAAACCTTGTTCCTTGTTATTCAGTGTGTAAACCAATTTAGTAGTCACAAGAAAGTACTATTAATCACATTACACTGATTTCACCCTCCAAGATTGTAGTATTTCTTTTCAATACTACACACTTGTGTTTCTTGGCATCTTGTGATTTGCAATGAGATGAGAGTCCACTATGGTAGCCAGTTTGACTTAGCGAGACACAGGCATTGAAATGACATAGAGTTGTTGATTCCCAAACCAGTGCCTGAATTCTGACAGACTTATCAGTTAAGGTTGGAATTGGAAAAAAGACACATGAAACCTACTAAACTCATAGATTTAATCTGAAAAACTATGTTTCGTATCTAGAATTGAACTAGACAGAACATAGACAGAACTATAACCACCAAGACTGTGTATATCCAGGAACAAAATAATTCAGAATTTTTCAGAATTACAAGGAATGAAGCAACCCTTCTCAGTAAATCCATAAGCACACCTATCCCTCAGTTTGATATTGAATTCCACATACAGCATCATTTAAATTTTTGGGGAAAAAAATAAAAGCTTTAATCCAAAATCACACCAAGTCTTTAGGACCTCCAGTGAACCATTTTTCAAGTGTACATCCACATTACATTATACAAGTATTTCTTTAACGACCAGCAGCTGTCACTTATCTCCATATTCAGATGTTAAAGAGTACATTTTGGAAACAAATTTGGAATACTTGCACATGCTGGCAAGGTAAAAAAGTTATTATTTATGTAATACAAATGGCGACTTTCATACTAATATCAGATTCTTTGATTCTGAGGACCCAGTATGTTGTTGTTATATAGTAGCCTAAACTCAAAACATAGTTTTAATTTAGCTTCCCTTTTGACTTACCGAGTCCTTGCAGCACTGTATCTGAGAGTAACGCATGACTTATGTGCCCCTCTGCTTAACTTCTATGAACCATAAAAATAAGAAATACTTCTCCTATATTTATTATATGTCATTAACTCTGACCATCCAACACATAGAATTTTGCTTACACGGAGGATTACAAAAGTTAAAGTAGTTTCAGTCCATACCTGTAACTGTTAACATTTTCAGTGGTTTTGCTTTGCACATTCTTTTTTACTAAATACGACTGTGTGCATAAAGAAACAGTACTTTTAATTTTACTCTCAGTAAAGCAAAATAACAGAAAAAAGAATGTAAAAGTGCTAAAAACTGCATCCATTAACTTATGGTTTGCATGATAGAAAAGCTATAATATGAGGCCTCGTGAATTACATGTCACAACTTACTGTCATTTGTATTTAGCTTGATGTTAAAATCTTTCTCACTTGCTGGGGATATAACTAATAAGATTTGAAAAATAGTTATAATGATTTCCAGCTCCCCAGCTTCCAGGAACAGGGTCCATTCAGGAAAACAAGAAAAGACTTCATTTGAAGATCCCATAAGCTTGATGTCACCTTGCTAAGTTTTCTTGTAGCTTTGTTTTGTTGGTGGGTTTTTCTGGGGGGTGTTTTGGGTTCTTGGTGGTTTGGGGTTTTTTATTTATTTTTTTTTTTAACTAGAGCCTCCATTCTTGAAAAGCACAGTTTCTTCTTGTCTGAAAAAAACCTCTGTCATTGTAATCGTTTAAAAAGTCCTTTTTAAAACTGAATGCTTCACCAGAAAAAAAAAGTTCTGGTGTGAATCAACTGTGTCATAAATTCTTGACATCAACAGTGTGATAAAAATACTTTTGTCATGCAAAGTGCCATTTTCCATTTTGCATATGCAACTTCTAATTTTGCTGCACAGATTTACATAACCACTTCAAAAGTAGATTATTTCCTGTGGGAGTGGTCCAAACCTGGGAAAACAATATGTAGGGTAACCTGAAGCTGAAGATAGAAGGCGGCAGCAATAATTTAAGGTTATGCCAGTGACAAGAGATGCTTCCTACATTGCTGACTACCCTACTCATCAGGCAAAAAAGGTGTCCAGACTAATTGAGGTATGGGTTAATTTTTGAAGCCGTTTCAAGGATTTTAAGCTATATTTTCCTTACCACATGTAAAATAAAAGTAATTTCTGTAACTTCCATCCCTACTTTTCTTCTAATATTAGGATTAGTGATATTTTTTGTCATTAAAAGAAGATTTCGTTATTTTTATTCCAAATGTTACAGAAAAAGGAAAGCTTCTGACCAAAAAAAAAAAAAAAATCTGTATTATTAAGAGATAGATGGACCTAAATCTGTGATTCTTTGCAGATATTTCCATTAGTACTGTAGTTTCCTATTAGAAACTACTGATATTTTTCTTCAGGCTTCTCCCTCACCCATACTTTGTGGTCTTTGAATTGAAAGGTTCCTTAGAAAGGATGTTTTACTGTCTTTCTGGATTTCATTATGTTTAAAAATATCACCTCCATAGTATGGATGACATTTCCTAGCTTGCTTAATAATTGCATTCAGGAGCACCTGTTTCCTTTTGGAAAATAAAAAAAGAGAATAAACACAAGGAAATGATAGAAACATAGTTACAATTTCTGTCAAAATGCCATATTTATAGAAAATAGGAAATAAACCTCTGTATCAAGAACAGTCTAACCGGAATACATCACCACCTGTCAGATGAAGCAAAAAATACCTGCCCTATTTGAAATCCATCCCTTACATAAATGTCACAGAGTCTCAGAGCTGAATGACAACTTGAATTAAGGAATCATCCAAATTTCACATTTTTTCATTATATTTCTACAGCTTTATTTTTTCTTCTTTAAAAATTGCTTCTTTACTAATGTATATTGTAACAAAATGAATTTAGCAATCTGATAAAAGCATGCAGAATATCTGAATTCAAGTAACCCATTCTTTTTTTAAAACAATATTTTTACACCCTAACTTGTAACATTAGGACAGCTGCTTTTTAACTGCCTGGTTCCAATGGAATGTTTTGATGAAAGTCCAGATTAGAACACAATCTTACACTATCCACTGCATCTTTGCAAGGCAGGGAAGCTTCCTGAAATTAAAATCCATTGATGTTTCAACCCATTTTAAAAACATTCAGATCTATGTCATTTTTTAAATGGAAGAAATTTAATCTGTGCAAATCAACACAGATGGTTGTTAAAAGTGCAGTCATTTTTTAACATCCTGAATTAGAGAAGTGAACATTGCTACAAAAGACTGAGTGCATGTTTTTGAAGATCAGAGAGAAAATTTCTCATAAAATCTTGTAGTAAATGGTAGTAAATGAATCAAGGTTCTTACCAGTGTTTGTTCTGTCAGGGTTTTTTGCTTTGCTTTCAAAGGTGTACTGATTTAAGGTGTGAAAATTCATAAATTAAGACAAAGAAAACCACAGGTTCTGCTGAAATTTGAACTCTTCCTACATAATCCATTTGGTCATTTCTGTGGCTTCCTACAGGAATCAAACAATGGCATCACCTAACATTGACGCTAAAATTGCTTTCAGATATATTTTCTGGATCAAAGAGCACTTCTGTTGGTGAATCTTGTCTTCGTAAATTCCCTATTTCCTTTAAACATGCATTTTGAGGGAATTACAAACCAAAATATTTTGTTCTTCAACAAATAACATTTTAAAGCTTCTAGTCGACTTATGGCTTACAGAACAAGCTCTGTAACTATCAGTTTATATACTTCACAGTGTTCCTGAAACAGCTGCTGCCTCAGTTTATAGTAACAAGATAAAGGAAGCATCTTTTGGTCCGTGTTGTTCTTTAATGCAGAGTTATTGCAGCAAAAGTATCTTACACATATAGAATTAAGGGGGAGAGGGAAGAATCCTCAGAACATTAATTTTCTTTGCAAAACACCTAATAGGTTGCTTAGTTCAGAAAATGCTGTTATCTGCGTTAGAAGAGGCAGCAAGAAATGTGTCTCCTGGGTGAGAGAATTACATGCTGGATAAGAATACGCAGTGAGTCAATGTCCCTGCTTTCACATACACTATTTAATATCAATGGGAAGAGGAACAGAAATCTGCCAGTGTAGGCACATAGAGTTTGCAATTCAGTTGTCATGTTGAAACTTACTATAGGCATGAGCAAAATGTGGTATGAAGAATATGTGCCTTGATATTCTATTGGAAAAGTGAACTTTGCAACTGCTTATGCATAGTTAAGTGCCTGTGATTGCTATTTTCTGTGCACTAATCTAGACAACAATTAAAAAATAAAACACTCTGAGGTAACTGTAATGATGGCAAAATTTTGCCTTTCTGTGCTGTTTTTGTCATCTGCTTGTATTTGGCATTCTATATGAACACATATTTTTGCATATATTTTGTTTATGTGCGAGCCTTGGCATTTTAGCCATCTCCTGCAGAGGCCCCTTAGTACCATATGCTTCTGTTTTTCTTCATTGTGTGATGTGATCTCTTCTGACTGTTACATGCACGTGAAAGGACAGTGGGCTTTTGGGGGAGAAGTAACCATGCTTTAAGAGAGCACACGTCAGTTGCTCTTCAGTCGTTTGGAGTTGATTGGATCTGACAAGTGTTGTAGCTACTCGTCGTAATGGATGTCTCTGCTTTAGAAGAGGAGAGGTGAAAAGGATGTAATTCCCAGTGGAAGAAGGCAACATGAACTATTATTTAATTACGGGCTAATATAAAAATCCCTTGGAATCCCTTGTTGGTTTGCAGACTTGCCTCTTCCTTTCTCTATGAGGCAACAATCAGGGCTTTTAATGCAGTGCAGACAGTTCTGCTTGTTAGGAAAATAGTTCCTGAAATATATAGTATGATCATTCCTTTCTTTCATTAAGCACAGAATTTTACATAGACATGCCATTGATTCTTGAAATCTAGAAATCACTCATCTTTCTGTCTTGCTTAAAAGATTATTTTTCTTAATGTATAGGTGGAAATAGCAATTTCATATTTGACAGCAACTTTGTCTGAGATCTGGAGGTTGTTTGCTTTATTCATCAGGAAGGCTTGATTACTTCTCTGACTGAATCCATGCACCTTGTCTCTATTCCAGCACAAATGTTTTGATTCAGTTCAAAACACACCTGGCCCATTTCTCGGTGAAACTGAAATTCACATTTTTTCTCATTTTGAGAAAAAAATCTTTGGTTGTTATGATTGTTTTGGAAAAGACAGGTTTGTGACCATTTTCTTCATCTTCACTATGATCTCCACACATATCTGGGTCATAAAAGACAGCAGTGTCAAAGACTGATGTTTAAACTTAAAGACTGGAAATACAATTACGATTTCACACTCAAAATTAAATTGGAAATACATTGAAGATTTCATAAATGAGTGAGAGAGAATAAAAATTGTCATAAAAACCCAAACTTATCAAAAGCCCAAAAACAAACAAACAAACCCCGAAAATCTCTGACCAGGTACTGCCCAAGATAAATGAAGCAAGTAACCAAAGTTTTGTATGCTTATCAGCCCCAACTGGTTTCAGTCAAACAAACCCATTCCTGCCCATTGTTAGTTTAAGCTTTTTTATTGATGTGTTTTATACTGTCTTTAGCTAGTGTAACCAAACCCATAGGTGTTCCAGGAAGTATTAACATATGAGTGTTAAAATGCTTGTAAAATAGTGTAACCGTAAGATTTATCCTATATATAAGATTTTAGAAGTCTCACCTTAACACAAATAAATCAGAAATAAAGAAATAAAGCTCTTACAGAACACAAAAGAATATGTGCAATGGAAATAAAATTTGACTCTTTATGCATAAATGATCTTTTTTCCACAGGGTGCTGCACAGGGAAATTTGCATTTTGGAATTTATTAACTATCTCAATGCAAGTAGCTGGATTCTCACACCAGGTACAATCTATGAAACCAGTAACACCATACGACACATAATTATTGAGTTTGCAAAACTTTTCAGACACAGCACTTCATAAAGCTTGCAACAGTCATCACAAGCTTATGGGCATACTGGGGAGTTACTTTAAAAACAAGTTGCATTTTATTTGACAACACTTTACAGAATTTAAAAAATGTTGAGACTGTTTAGTATTTGCAAACTCAGATTAATGAGAAATGAAAGATAAAGTGATTTGCCACTTAAGCGTGGCATGTCTGAAATTCAAACTTCTCTCTTTTAAGTTGGTCCCATTTCTCCAGGTCATTTTGCTTCTTTCCTCTGTAAAGACTCAACTCACATCAGTTTCACATTATCTGCAGTATTTATTCACCAAGAATATCACCATTTCTGTTTTGGTAACCCTTCTGTACATTAAAATTTGATACTTGAAAGGCTCACCATGTAACAGGAAAAGTGCAATCTTCTTTGACATCATTGACACCAATATGTGCTGTCCTAAAGTTTTGGCTTCTGTTTTAGTAATGCTATTAACCCACTTGAAGCTGGCAGGAAGAAGTTCATCACAGTGTATCTGCCATGTAAAAGACCTCTAAGACTCAATGGAAATCAAATATTATGAGCCTCTTCCTGGTGTTCAAATGTGACTGATTTTCTGATTACGTATTTTATCATGCACTTTTTAATGCCAACACATAATAGAGGCTGCAATACATGGATACTTAACCTTTTCAAATCCAATTTACAGGAACAGATACATGAACTAACATGAATACTTTACTATGTAATGTCTTCTAACCATCGTCCATTCACATAATTATGCATATTTCTCCTTTGCTTTGAAATTTTCAGAAGTAGAAAACTTCACTGTCTTTTTCATACCATCTTCTTTTTAAACCTCAGGGTATGATGTCATCTAATGTCTTGTTTTGAACAAAGTTATGAGACTCTAAAAAGTGGCACAGAGGGTATCTATACATATATTGACTATTAATGCCAAATATTTCACACAAATGATTGGCTGCTGTCGAGTGAGCTCCCAAACGCTTTTGAACCTGAAAATATTCCCTGAGAAGATTCAAACCTGGCTAGTTTTATCAATAGACACAAATTTGTCCCACAAGTTGTAGTTGATTGAATAGATGAATGTTATCCTGACTGGCCCATTTCAAACAGAGATAGCAAAAGATGGCAGTTTGTCCAGAAAAAATTATTCACTGCACATTTGAAAACTAGGTTGAAGATCCCTTGTGAACTGAACGAACAGTCACAGGAGATTGATAAGAGCTTATACTTTGTCTGACATTTTACTTTTGTCATGAGAAAAATATAAGGATGATCTGCATAATAGCAGAGGGTGAGGAAATCAGGGGAACCAAAAGAGAGAAGACTGAATATTACACAGAAGGTAAAAAAGTGAAAATAAAGTGTTTGAAAATAATTAGATGTAATTCAGGTATACTTTCAGGTTCTTGACTTCAACACTATGTTTCTGCTTTTAGGCAACATTTATGTTCAGAGGGAGGCTAAATAAAAGCCCAAGAAGATTGTCTCCTTTCACTCAAAAAATGTTACTATTAATTTTGAACATTAATGACAGCAATTTATCACTCCACAACCAACATGTACAATAGCAATGGCTAACTGAGTTTTAAGGCAGTGAACTTGGCTGGGAAATTTGGCCAAAACTGGGCAAAAAAGAAGAAAATTATTGAAAGAAATGTGCAGCTTTCTTGTCATCCATGGCATAGAGAAACAGCACACCCCATTGTCTGGGAGACAGAACCACAGTGGCAGGCTTGCAGTCACCTCTCAATGAATCGTGTGCCTCTCAGCTGGCTTTTGGAGAAAACGGAAGCAAGAAGTGCAAGGATATCAGAATCCAATTTGTCACTGAAGGAGTACTACAAAGGTCGATGTCCCTGTGGGCCAGTTCTGCAGGGCGGGATGTGGGAAGCATTCCCTACGGGTACATCCCATCAGTTGATATTGTTCATGTTTTCTTGGCTGCCAACTCTCTGGCACATAATTTAAAGATGCTTATGGCTGCATTAGCCCTGGGCTACATGCATGGCATGAGAGTATACATCGGCCAGGCACTTGTAGGCACATTGATTTTGTCAAAGAAAATTCCACCCCCTTCATATCCTCATATCCTCTGTGTCATCTGCTGTACACACCAGTGCAGTGCTGCTTGCATGGGCGAAGTGTAAGGATGGACAGTATTTTGCACTTCTTCCTACTATTTTGCACAGATGGCAAGTGTTTATGCCTTTCCACGTGGCTGCACACTGGACAAGATTATCAAGACAGATGATTTATAATGGATCTCATTGGACATGAGATTCAGTCCACAGTGTCTTAATTTCACTGGGATGCCCATAAATAGAGGCAGTTCTTTGTGGCTGGCTAACAGCAGCCCCGTGAAATAGATTTCATCCAGATGCAGTGTAGCATACATTGATTATAGACACACCTTTTGTTGTTGTTGAGGGACTACGAAGACATCAGAGCTGTTTACATGCATTTAGTGTTAGAACTGTTTGTGGATTACTGCTTTTTATCTTTTCCCTCCACTATCAGTTGTGCAAAGATATCAGATATATAAAGTACTAGGCAACAGGAGACAACAAGAGATAAGCAACAGGAGAGAAGGAGCACCCAGGACCGTGAGGGGAGGGAAAAGGATCCTCTCCCTGGAGAAAAAGCGTGTCATGAACCACCTTCAACAAAAGCCTAGAGCTGGACAGCCTGGTATAATCTCCAAACACTTTAGAAGAAAGTATGCAATTGAGGGCTGAAGGCTTGAACACAAATCCAGAAGAAAACCTTTGAGATTTACCAACTGCTTCTCTTAATCATGAAGCAGGGGGGTCCTTTTCTCATTTGTGGGTCCACTCACACTCCAAACAAATCTGAAACCATTACAATGCATGGCAGTTGGTCGATAGTGTGGAAAAACCTCATTTACTGACTGGCCAGACAGTTTTAAAACCTTCAGATTTTTCTAAGTCTAGGTTATTAACTGTCTGACTGTAATCACATCTTCACCATAGGGAGCTTCAAAAGCTTTTCATTTGCATTGAATCAGTTGCCTTCCTCCCTGTCTTTTTCCCTCTGGAAATAAGCTTAAATAATTCAACAAACTGCACACATGGCTAGTGATTATTGAACCATTCTGAAACACTCCAGGCAAATGGACCATTATGTAGCAGGAATTAAAACTTTCCTTGCAGTCATTGGGAGAAAGATGTATACACATATATGTATAATCCTCCTCTCTCTCACGTGCATTTGTGTGTGACAGTGCATGTGGGCAGGAATATTTATAAACATTTCCTTCTCACAGAGACCTTGTGACTGTTGAAAACGATTATTTGAAACAATGTTCAAAGACTGCATTAGAGATGACCCATGATAGTTTATGGTGAGTATAGAGTGTGCATTGTGAAGGTAGCAAAAATTCTTTCTTTTAACACTACATCTTTTCGTTTTTTACATGTTTGCATACACAAGTCATAGGATTCTGCCTGTTAACTCTGTAAGCTACTTAACACAATAGCTTGTATCTCTGTGTACCAATGTCACAAATGGGAATATATGAAAAAAAATTAAAGCAAATTGATAAGTCTAATTAGTTATACACCTTCTTTTTTTTTTTTTCCCCCCTTGATGGATAACATGAGTTACACAATCAAACTGAACTCTGAAAAAAGTGGAAATAGCAAGAAAACTTTAGCTCAGAATAAAACAAGACAGCTTTCAACTACCTAAAATGGCATGGTTTTAACTGAGTGCTTCACTCAGCCTTTTGGCTTTCTTCCATTGCAGTATGGGTCCTCTCATTACTACTCTGCAGGCGCAGGTTATCAGACCATTAATTCCTCAGTGTCTGTTTTTTTACTTCCCATGAATGGCCGGGTTTTTGTTGTTTGTTTGCTTTAAATGGGAAACTATGTAAGTGGCACATCAGTTGTTACTTGAAGAAATGAAAAAAAGAAACAGATCTAATTCAGAATATTCCATACATTAGTTTCTGTGTTATTATCAAAATTTGTAATAAATAACTGGAAAACAGGGAGGAATAGAGGGCCCCATAAAACATATGACAACATCAGCATTAGATTTGAGACTTGTTACAACCTTTTATTTAAATAAGGAGAAATCAATATATGACGACACAGAACTTTTCCTATGTTCTAAGGAGAAATAATACACTTGTTCCCTTGTTGTATGCCATTTTGACATTACTTACATGTGCACATACAGAGCGAAAATGTGTAAGAAACCATGTTCAGAAACTCAGTACATAAGATCATATCTGATTAGTAGCCCTTCATATCATGCTAACTAGAACAGAAACATTAGTTTGCATAAATACTGAAATCCAGGAAAAACTCCTTGACGCAATTCAACTTATCCATACTACAGGGGAACATAAGGTGATTATGAGATTCTACAGATACTGTTTTCCGAGAATATATTAATAACACATTATGACATTTATGGAAATAAGATTTTCATTACATTTTAAATGTAATTTCTTAATTTTTCCCAATAATATTCTTCTTTTATTTCTTCTTTCTTCCTCTGAATAGCTGACCACACTTCAGTCTAATTAGCTTAGAGGAGAATAGAATTTGACTGTTAAGAACCTGTCCACTACTATGCTATTACAGAACACTATCACAATAATATTCTCTACTGAACACCTATTAAGCATTTGCCGCATAAAACCTATACCTATAGATTTCTGCATACCTCTAGAAAAGGTGAGAATCTCTCACAAAGATATTCTTGCTTTTTGGACACTATAGAATCGTAAAATCTTTTAGGTTGAAAAAAAACCTATTAAAGTCATCAAGTCCAACCGTTAAGATAGCACTGCTAAATCCACCACTAAACCCTGTCCCTAAGTGCCTCATCCACACGTCTTTTAAATACCTTCACGGTTGGTCACTCAGCCACCTCCCTGAGCATCCTGTTCCAATGTCTCACAAACCTTTCAGTGAAGAAATTATTCCCAATATCCAATCTAAACCTCCTTTGGTGGAACTTGAGGCTGTCTCCTCTTGTGCTATCTCTTGTCACTTGGGAGAAGAGACCAACACCCACCTGGCTACAGCACCCTTTAAGGTAGCTGTAGAGAGCAATAAGGTTTCCCCGGAGCCCCCTCTTCTCCAGGTTAAACAACCCCAGTTCCCTCAGCTACTTCTCCCAGGACCTGTGCTCCAGACCCTTCCCCAGCTCTGCTGCCCTTCTCTAGACACACTCCCGCACCTCAATGTCTTTCTCGTAATGAGGGGCCCAAAACCGAACACATGATTCAAGGTTCATCCTCACCAGTGCCCATATAACAACCGTGTGCAGAACCAATAAGAAAATCATCTCCAGAGTCCTCCTGACCTTCCCAGTCATGGACAAGGCAAGAGCACTGAATCGGCTGTAGTTAAACTCTTCATATTTTAAGTCTTTGTCCACCTGAAAGTCTTATTGATGTGATTGGAAACTTTGCCTAGGTACATAGTAATAACAGACCATTTAGAAAAGAAAGTATGGATAGTTATCTTTCTGCTAGCCACTTATTTATGTGTCTGGTTATATTGGTATCAAATACTTCAGCTAAGGTTTTTTTCCTAGACTAAAGACTGAGAGCGCTCAGAAACAGTCAGTGGGATCTCCTTCTGGGTAAACTAATCTTTCCCTCTCACTCAGTTGGGAGAATATGAGAGAGATGTAAATGTGTGAAGTCCAGGACTCAAAAACACTGTCTTCCAATCAGTTTTCTAAATATATGTGCTCTTTCAGTTATGATATCACAATTTTGAAAAAAAAAAAAGAAGTAAGGATGAGACCTAACAGCTTTTTGGAGGTATGTGTTTGTTTTGTGTATTAAATATTTTATAGAATTTAGCCATGGCTATGATTATTAGCATAATGTAATTGAAGTGATAGGAAACAATTTATATCATATCTATTTTAACTCCTGGGCATTTTAAATTCATTGCTTACCCATTTCTGTTGTTGAACAATGCTGCTTGCTGATCACTAGAAATAAAACCTGTAATATTAATTTTCAAGCACCACTTTTATTTGATTAATGTATGGCATACATCCAAGGAGTAGCACTTCTCCGAGTGTCTCATCCATGTGTGTCTTCTTCCATATGAGTGGTTGCTTTGCAAAGCAACTCAATGCAAAATGCATTTTAAAATGCACTTTACCAACCTATTGAAGATCAACCCAACATAATTATCAATAGCTTGGGCCTGACAATGGTTCCAGTATAGCATGGAGTAGGGAATTCAGATACAGAGAGACATGACTGAGGACACTGTCTCTGTATTCCTGTGATAAATAAAAATTACACAGATTTTAGTGTCAGGATTATATTTCATCACTGTCTATTGGCTGACTGGCTTTTCAGAGTTAACACCATCATGTGAAGTGATGGTGGAAACTAAATCTTCAATATTTATGCAGTTGTTTTTTTAAAAAATCTGTCATTCTACAGATGTTCCTGGACTTGAATTGGGCAGGTTCAAAGCTGAACGCAAGAATCATCACAATTTGCAGAAATACCACTGCTGAATAGAAGGATGGAGCAAAAAAGAGAATCATAGATTTGTGCTCAGATTGTTGGCAAGTCTGCATCAACAGAAGTTAGGAAGAAATAACAAGAATTTACTGCCACAAAGAAAATTAAAATAAGGGCTCCAGCACTGCCATGTCTTACAATTTAGTCTTCAGCACTTACTATGTGGTTATTCTGCTTGTCCCCAGAGAACTGGGAGACCTAAATGCAAAAAAATGCTAATTTTCCCTTTGTAGCTTTCTTCTAAGGGTCCTTCATATTAATGTGCAGTGTTATTTCTCCCTGCCAGGTATCTACCTCCTCCACTCCCTCCTACACCAACACTCACACTTTTTGTCCAGTCAGCTTGGATCTATGTGGAATGATAGTCAACCTGTACTATAGCACAGGGACAAATTCATTATGCTAAAACTAATGTTTACACTGTGTTTAGGACCATTAAATTTCAGGGCTAATCTGATCCAAGGCATAGGAGCACACCATATCCAGGGAGACACAGCTAGTGCATGCTTGATGAGAGAACATAACTGTTATCAAGATCAACAGGCTGTGAAAATTCTAAGTAATTTGGTTTTAGTAAGATTACCTGGGTGTAGGACCTTCGTTTGGATCCCATGATTTACATCATGTAGCTTTCTGCTAAAAGAAATGGCTGAAACATGGTATAAATAATGAGAACTCCTCAAGATTTCACAAAAGCTCTATAAACACCAAATATTTGGAAGTTCATAAAAGTTCAATTGATTTTTTTTCCTCCCTTGTCACTTCTTATTTTTGAATTCCTTTGCCAAAAATATAAAAATAAAACTTTATTAACCAAAAACTAAAAAAAAAAAAAGGAAGAAATGAACTAGGATAGTTTTGCAGAATAAAATGTTTAGGTTTTTCTGCTAAAATTCTGAGTTTATGTTTGAATCCAAACTGAAACAGATTAATATTCATCTTACATTACTCAGTAGCACATGCCCTGTTGTGAGTTACCGGTTAATTTATGCATTACCTGTCGACATTATGAAGTGGAATTATACCTTGGGCAATGGTAGGTGAGATTTTCCAATGCTAAGCAGTAATGGAAACTGCTAATCCCAATTCATTTTGTCATGGGTTTCATATTATGCAGGGCCACATATTTTGCTGTACTCAGCAGTTTGACACAGTACCTGTAACAGCACTAAGATTGAAAAATAAAATGTGTCTCCATGCTCTAATATGGGATGCAATGTGATTTCAGGATATAATATCAAGCCATTCACAAATACACTTTTCTGAATTGTACCCTTGTTGTTTCACAGCTTCAACTTCTGATGATCAGACAACATTCAAAATTCAGATGTTCTGCAACTATTTGACACCTGGAAATGAACACTGATCTCACAACCCTAGATCTGTTTTTTCTTCTCCGCAAAATTAAGGTAAATCTCTGAAGCCAAGGAGGTATGAGGAAGTTCTAATTTCCATTACTTTTAAAGAAAAAAGTTTCATTTTCCAGATACAAGATTTGGGAGGTAGCTCCTGGAATGTTCAGTCTTTCTACATCTTTCTCTGCTCACTCAAACTCAGTTTTAGGGTTTGCTTTATACCATTTTAACAAAGACGATTTAATCAGATTATATGTTAGGCCCATCTGATTAATTACTCTGTTATTGAGGCAGGATTGTACAGGGTTTTAATGCTAAGAATCATCTTCCCTAGTCCTACCTCCTGCCATCATCTGTCAGATTATGCTTCATTCATTTTCCAGATAACTCAGACAAATGAGCCAGGTTATCAAACGGTGCTTTTAATTTTGCCAGTTACGGAATAAAGAGTTAACAAAAGGCTATAATTTCCTGTTCTCTAATGCTACAGTGTAAAAAGAAAGCACGGTTGCAATTCCCACCTTGCAACAATTTCATACACAGCATAAACTAATAAACTGAGATTTGGTTGGTCCTTACCTGTCTTAGAAAAGTGTGTGTGAGGAAAACCACAGAGGCTGTAGTTTTTTAATTTATCTGACCCTATTTGCTTGGCAAACACGGTAGGACGCAGCTTTGTAATGTCTTGTCAAGTTTTGTTGTCACACATTTAAACAACAAAAACAGATTCAGGTCAAAAAAATGTGAAGAAAATCCTGCTCCTGTGTCATGATTTAACCCCAGCTGGCAACTAAGGACCACACAGATGTTGTCTTACCCCATTCCCGGTGGGATGGAGGGGAGAATCAAAAGGGCAGAACAGAAAACTCGTGGGCTGAGATGGAGAGAGTTTAATAGGTAAAGCAAAAGCCATGCACACAAGCACAGCAAAACAAGGAATTAATCCAACACTTCCCATCAGCACACAGGTGTTCAGCCATCTTCAGGACAGCAGGGGTCCATCACATGTAAAGGTTACTTGGGATGGCAAACACCATCACTCTGAATGGCCCCCTTTTCCTTCTTCTTCCCCCAACTTTATGTGCTGAGCATGACATGATGTGGTATGGAATATCCTTTGGTCACTTGGGGTCAGCTGTCCTGTGTCCCCTCCCAAGTTCTTGTGCGGCTCCAGCCTCCTCACAGGTGGGGTGGGGTGAGGAGCTGTGAAGGCCTTGACTCTGTGTAAGCACTGCTCAGCACTAAGAAAAACATCTCTATGCTATGAACACTGTTTTCAGCACAAACCCAAAACACAACCCCATCCCAGCTACTATGAAGAAAATTAATTTTATCCCATCCACAACCATGAAATGCTGTTGGCCATAAGAAAATCACTAACCTTCCAGAATAAGAAGAACAGCTTGTTAAAATCCTCTCTTACAATATTTGGAAACTTGTTATGTTGTCATTATATTTCCTTGTTACCAGCTAACTTCTTCAGACATATGCTGAAAGATGGTTGTTGTTATTGGAAGTATCCCCTTAAAGAATGGCTAAACTATGAAATTTCAACAATTGTAAAAAAATATCACTGTTTCTACCACACAGTAGTGCACTACTATAAATTAAATAATTTGCTTCGTTACCATACATATAGAAATAAAATAGATGTTTGCCTTCGGTTAATTACCTGCTTGTCTGCTTATCTTCTTAACTGTTTTCCAGAAGTGCACATCTTGTTGTGAAGGATAAGAGTAACAGAAAAGAAACACAGACTACTTATACATGGTAGAATAAAATTTAGCTGGAAAATTGTGATTGTCACAATGAACATTAAGCTCCTTTTTACTGTGTGTCTGCTTTTTGATTTTGAACATAAAAATTAAAAAAATGAGTAGTTTTTTGTAGAAGTGAGATTTCAAAATTAGAAGCCTAGGGCACCTGTCCAATTTTTAAAAGTGCTGAACATCTGAAAGTCCCATTGTCCTCAGATGTTTTGTTCTGATATCACCCGAGACTTTGATTCAGGGACAATTTGCATTTTGCAAACTGCAAGAGTAATCAAAATTTACTGGTTATCAAACTCATATCAGAACACACAGCAAGTCAAGTGACAAAAGGATAAAGGAATCACAGCTAAATGGATTATTCTCAATTTGTATCTTTTTTTTCTTTGGGTTTTTCAATAATATTTTTTCTATAAACAAGGACATTTCAGGAAGAAATATTATGACTTCCAAATATTCCTTAAAGTAAAATCTTGCTAATGATTCCAAATTCCTTTTTTTTTTGTTGTTGTCTTTCTTTCCTTACCTTTTTATCTTAAAAGTGATAATGTTCACTAGTTAGATTTATACCATTATTTCAAAAGTATTATATTTCATTATTTTTCCAGAACTTTCTAAATTAAGAAAATATGGCAGAAGGAAACATGCCATAAAAACTTATTCAAAACAGTTTTGATGAAAATTATTTTTCAGTAATTTTTTTAACTTGCTTTACCAAACTGTTGTGTTTTCATGGGGTATGGACAATATCTGCACATAATGAGATGTTAGCATTTCTTGGCAGAGATTTTCTTTCCTTTTACCTCATGGCTTTTATTGTCTGAATTGTTACATTAACATCATAGAGACAATAGTTTCAAGTATTTAAGTAGACAAGAAAATGCAAAAAGTAGATATAAAGGAAACAGGGTAGAGATCCACATGCATTGGGAGGGTGTGCTGCTGGTAAGATTTCTCCACAAGAAATAGCTGAGAAAGAGAAGACACAAATGTATGTACAGGTGAGAGCACCAAAGGGTATTGTTTTGCAAAGAAGTAGTAGGTAATCAAATTTGTCAAAAGCAATTGAACAGCTATGGCAGACTAGAGATTCTTATTCATCTAAGAGGGAGCAAAACACCTTGACAAAGGCAAATAGAGCAAATTGCCTAAGGATGGACTTTATGAGAAGGATAGGGAAAGTTAACGGTTGAATGATGCTTTGTGGTTACATCAGTGGAATAGAAACTGGGACTAGGGTGAGAAAGCACTGAAAAAACTGTGAAGGGAAGAGAATAACAAGGTATTATGGGGCAAATGAAAAAGAATGTGAGTAATATGAGGAGCAATCTCTGATCACTTAGGAGTTGATGTGCTCTTCTTCTAGAAGTTGTCATGTCTAATGCAGGGAAGAGACATATTCATTGAAGGATCTTGTCTGAAGATAAAACAAAACCCTCCTAATATTGGAGTTAATATCTTCAGGAAGAAGACAAAATAAAATGATGGATCATATGTGTAAACTCTATAATGAAATATAGTGTCTCTGATAGACATGACAAAGGATAATCAAACAGGGATTAATTTTCATTTTACCACTTTCTATATTTGTAGAGTCCCACAGGGAAAATAGCACCACTTTAATCTTTCATGGCCTTTGGATAAACAGAAAAAAACTCTCTAATCTCTGCTTCTAATCCTTCCCCATTTCCACTGACACATTCACCAAATGATCAGGACTGTGGGTAGTAAGAAAGGGGAAAATTCTGACAGCTTGGCAGAAGAACATACTGTGTGTCTTTACCATGAGAGGGAGACAAAATGCTACAGGTTAGATATAAAGGGAACTGGGAAAGATTGGAAATTATTTTCTCCTCATTTCCTGTGCAGTACAATAATCAGTGGCCCCATGAAAATCTCTGATGCTCTCAGAGCAGGTGTTATGCATAAGGTCACTAATAAGTGTGGATGGACCAGATGTTCTTTATCCTCAGGGGCACCTACAGAATATCAGAAAGGAGACACGTAGACTCTTTTCTGCTCTATGCTATGAACACTTGGACTTCATCATTCCCATACATTCCACTGAACAAAGGAATCTAGCCCATTCTGAAATGAAACTGTGCTGGGAAAACAAATGAACAAACAACAAGAAAACCTCCTTTATTTCTTAAATAGCTAATGAATTGAAAAAGTTTCAGAACAGAATCAGGCACTTCTCTACATTACAGATTACTTGTGGCCAAGTCAGTTTTCAATAACTATGCATCTCACTCACTCTTCAGCAAAAGAAACAGTAACATTTTAATCATTTAACAACAGTGAAATCTCCAAAAAGCATTTCACTGTGTTGTTATTATAGGAAAAGGTGTAATAAGTTATTTGAGTTCATTGGTCAAGGTATAGGTGTAAATCATGACTACTTCATATGGTGCAAGGGCTACAAAATCAGTTATTCAGCACATGCATTTTGGACAACCTCCTGGGGGCCTCATTTTTCACTTTGCATTTATTTTAGTCTTGCACCTGTTTAACTGTTAAGTCCCTTTACATCTCCATTATAATCTCCATACCTTTTCACTACATACTTTCACTGTTCCATTCAGTGGCTGCAAGTAACTCAGCATCACAGTAGAACTGCGGTAAAAATGACTAGCTGAAAAGCTTTGTCATAAATGTGCCACATAACAAGTGTTTTCAATCTGTATTACTTTTAATTTGGAGACTTGATAGTAGCAGCTAAAGAGTGAACACAATGTAATGCCCCTCTTACAGACAAATGAATATGCAATTGATTCCTTCATATCCACCAGTCTGAGTTTATCTAGAGCCTCATCAGGAAGAACAGCCACAAGAAGAGTGAATACAGATCATTCTAAATTGTGATTTTCAAATATTTCTTTCTTTTCTTAATATTATTTTTTAAAATTGAAATTAATATCAGTACAAGTATCTTTCTTCCCAAGCTAGCTTTGAATTTTTATATATGGTTGCATGACATGGAGTAATTGCAATTGAAGGGAAAATATTGAAAATAATTGGATAAGATCTTATCCAAAATAACAGCCTTTTGTACTATCAAGGAGTTGTGCAGACTGATAAGACTGGGTTAGAGAGATGGGAAGTTTACATAAATGAAAAAGAAGGGGTCTATAGAAGTGCAGAGGAATGTCTTCTCACTTATTGCTGAGAAGAAGGGATTAGGTTTGTTTATTTTCTGAAGAGGATTGATGGGATTTGAGAGGACAGAAGAGACAAAGATGGAAGCAAAGTTGACCTGGATTTTGGAAGGACAATGATATCCAGGGTGACTCAAAAAGGAAGAGGCGATTTAGTAAAAAATATTAGAAATTCACTTGAAACTACACACAGTATTTGCAAATTTCAATGACTAATTAAATATACACACAACATATTTTGAGATGAGTCTCCTATTAGTTAATATTCTTTCCTCTGCCCAAAACCACGTTTTGTTCCACATGAATATGTATTTCAATGAAGATACAGAATATTTAAAACTTATTAATAATCCCTGAAAAGCTATTTAAATGTGAGCTTTATTAAGCCATTCTTTAACACAAGGGTACATTACATGTCTGGCATAAGAGACAAATCAGATGAGCTCTTAGCAGCTTCAATGCTGTCAAACTCTTTTGTGAGAGTAATGTTACTGAATTGACTCTACACAGTTTTTATAATAATACAATACAAGTGTAGATTTAATGGGCAATTTTATTAGCAGAAGAGAATCTTTTTGACTGTAACAAAAACAAATGTATTCTTTTTGCCAATCACAGTACTTTTTTTCTTAAAACTGCATGAAGATCTATGTTTTGTTACTCACCTCCCATTGAAAGAAGATTTAAGATACTCTACCTATTCAGAGTTATATCATTAGGAATTCAGTAATGGAAGATGAAATAAAAACCATTGTACAGTAATGATGTTATCAAATCGAAAAGCTTTTCTTTCAGAAATCTCTTCAGTCTCTTAACTCCGTGAAGAAACTTGGAAACTAATTCTAGTCACTGTGGTTTTTTTTTCAAAGACATTTCCTCATTCAGATAATGGCAAAAACTCAAATCACAAACCAGGGCAAAGACAAGGAATTCAGTCTTTAACAGATTGCTTCATTTTTGAGGTCCTATATATGTAGATGATTCTGACAGTATCTCAATTGTAAAAGGAAGAAATGATATCTATGAAATTGTGAAGGTTTGAGGTGATCCTTATTTCAGAAATACTGGAAACAGATTGTATGTGTTAGCAATGTAATTAAAATTTTCATGTTCATATGCAAGTACACAATATGCAAATTGGATGAGTGTATAGGAACACCTAGTTAGTCATCAGATTACTAAGGACACTGTTAAACAATAGCATGCATTACAGATTTTAAAATCACATTTTTAATGTGAAATTTTCCACCTTTTCAAGTATCATTCCTTCTCCTCTTTCTGTTACTTTTCTTTTTTCTTTCTGTATCATAGGAGTCTTGATTTCTTCTTGAAGCTGATCCCTTCCATTCACTGAAAGATTAATTTAACCATATCTCTCTCCTAGCAACATTTGCTGAAAACATCTGTTCCAGGTATTTCTTCCTCCTCTGTATCCAAAGGACTTTCAGGCTTCTGTGTAAGTAACTCTTATTATTATCCGTTTGCCTGCTTTTGCTTAGCCTTGGGGGAAGTAACAGTGGGGTGATTCTTGAACCCTAAAAAGAAATTACAAAAATAACATTACTGAAAGTCTAGAGTACAATTAAGAAATAAAAGGAAGAAGGAAAATAATGCCCTTGGAGGGCCGCCGAACTGAAGATCATAATGGTGTTGGAGGAGGAAATTCATTTAAAAGCAGGCAAAGGACATCAAAATGTCTCCAGCTAGGTGTTCCTAAAGGTGGCTTTGGAAATGAGGATGTATGTTGATAAAGTCTTCCCGAAAGCATTAAATCTGAACTGAAACACAAAACCCTAAAATGACAACCTCTGATGTCTCCAAGAATTATTCATTGGAAGTTAACACAGATTTTCCTAGGTACATAGAGAAATGGGGAGAACTCATGAACATACAGACTGACAAAGGCATTGGAAAATGTCTCATGAGCTAGGAAACATTACTGCACCAGTAGTTGTTGGAGGAAGTGGCCTTACGAAGATGAGCAATTTCTGTTTTAGAAGTCTATAATCATTGCTGACTACAAAAGTTTTCTGGAAAACAATAGTGGTGGCCAGAATTCTTTGAAGGTCTAACTGGAAGCATATCAATTCATACTGCAACCTGCAATCAGTTTGTATCTCAGGGCACACAACTCCCCACAGTTCAATATTCTGGTTGGCTGAAGCTTCTTCTGTCTCAAAATCAGAATGTTTAAGACAAAAATTTTAATCTTCATATGTTGACTTCTTCAGATTTGTCCTGTAAATTCAGTTGTGGAGAAATCTGGGGACATTTACATTCCTCTGGTAAACACATTTCACAAAGGGGGAAAAATGAAATAAGCACTGGAATATGTTTATTTTTCAGTATCTGTATGACATCTTTCAGGGGCCTTGGCCTTTCACTCAAACATTTAAACCTGAGAAAAAAACAAAGATCCAAGCCCACCATTGAGAGGATGGATTAGATTCCAAGGAATGCAAATTTCTTAAATTGTGTAATCTGCATTACTTAATAGAGCAGGGAGCCAATTAAGAACAGTCCTCTATTCAGTTTAATTAGGCTAACTACAGGTAAGGGAATCATATAGTAAAGGGAGGGGCATTCAGTAGAGAGACTCTCTCATATATCTCTTCCATGTCTGCCTCCTCCTCTGTGACAGAGCTAAAGACACCTGGTGCTTGACTTTCAACCTTTTAATGCTCGAAAGTAAACAAATCACACACTTTATATTACCAAGAGTTTGAAATTGTAAGCCCCAGGCATTCTGCCTGATGCTAAGGAGAGGAGAGGGGAAAGGAAGGAAGGCTGCTGGTATATTCATTATTTCAAGCCAACAACACTGCCATGTTATATATAAATCCTAATTTCATCTTCCTTATATGCTTCTTTGGTCAACAAGCTCATATAGCTCTTTTGTAAAGTGTAGAGAAATGAAAAAACATATTTATTCTGTGCTCTGACCTGCTTTCTAGTATTGCATTAGAGAGTACAGCTGAAGTTAGCAAAGTTGGGAAAGATAGAGAGCTGAGACAAGTGATGTTTTGTTTTCAAAGGTCTCTATCAGTTGTACCATACATAGCTTCAGTGTTGATTCTTCTTATTAGAGAACTCTCAATCTTTGTCCTTCAACTTTGCTTATCTGTTGATGGGCACAGGTGCTAAGACTGTGGAGAGGTAGACAGATAGTGAGTTCGATAAATAATTTTTTTAAAAAGACAAAAAAGAGACATAACTAGCCATAAGTGTTAGTTAATAGGAAGATGAAGGGAAAAAAAAAAAAAAAGAAAATATAAAGGAGAAAAGTGCAAGACTTGTTACAATGCCAAAGTCAATAAATGATGGCACACTTCGTCACCGAGACCAAATCAACAGTCGCATTTGAACAGTTAGATAGACTCTGTCTCCCCATTTTATTAGCACAATACTTGGCAGTCTCAGAAACTCTAATCTGCTTATGCTAGGAACACAACTTTGAGGAAGAAAAGTAATGTTTACAGATGGAGCAAAGACCCTTTCATTTCTGTGAAATCGCAGTGCAAGAACACCGAAGAATTTTTTTTTCTTTCATGCAGCATTTTGTCTTTTCCCTTACTGACTTTTCCACAAGTTTTGCAGTCAGGGCATCTCATGATCTCCAGGAATGTCCTCTCAAACAGTGGAGACCACATAAATTCTTGCAGGCTCAGAAGTTTTTCCACTGCTAGAATTAACGTGCATCTAGGTAGGTAATGTATGCTCAAAAGGGTTGGCAAGGTACAAAGTGCATGGGAGAAGACATTAAGTTGGACACATTGCTATCCTTTTGTCCTGCTATTGTGACAAACGTTTCTTGCACTTATCCAACACCCTCCCAGCATAACCTTCCCATTCTTTTCCTCTTGGCAGCTACCCTTCTGAGCCTCAGGACTGCATACAGAGTAATTTTAAATTTTAAGGGGTCAGCTTCTGCTTCCATTTATGGAACAGGAAACTTCCTGTTAATTACATGGGAAGTATAATTGAAAGTCTAATGAGTGCACAAAAATCCTTACTACTAACAGTATTCACATTCACATACTCCTTGTTCTTCTGCTTCTCTTCCTGAGTCAGAGCTTCTTTAATGAGAGGTTATCAATAAAGTGCTCAGATCGGTAGCTAACATTAAGTTATGCCTTCAAGCTCGTCCTCATTTCATACTATATAATGATTACAGGCTAATGATCAAGATTAGGTAACCAAAATCACACAAATTATTCTAAGGCTATTGCCCCTACACATTTCTAAGAAAATAAACCATACAAACAAGAAACCACATACAACAGTGGCCTATTTTACCTTTTAATAGTAATGTTGATGTCAATACCAAAGGCAGCTGTATGCATAATTTTAGAGTTTTTCCTTGGCCACTGAAGATATCATTTCCTATATGCAATGTTAATAGGAATGTCAGTAAAATATCTGATCAGGGCTGGTATTCTTGGACAACTAAAATTTGTAGAACCTGCTTTACTGTAGAAGCTCCAAAAGAACATCTATGTTACATATCCTGAGATAGAAAGAAGAGCATTTCATGGTGTAAAACTTACAGCAAGACCTCTGCTTCTATATTTTCCTCAGCTGTTAAGAACCACTATAGTCCAGCATGCAGTATTTTCTGACTGTGCAAGGTACAACAGAAAGTTTAAAAACAAAAAGCAATGATGGGGTTTCAGCTCAATTCCATGAACAAAAAAGGATATACCAGATAAATCCTTTTTTTTTAAAAACCCAAAACTAATTTTAGGATTACTTCTCTTTGGAACCTCTCACTGAATAGACCTGGAATTTAAAATGGGAATAAAGATTTCTAATCCCCAAGAAAGACATCCAGATGCACATCAACAACATTCAGCATTCAGAGGGCAGCTGGTAAACTGGATTGTATTCTTTTTGAAAAGCACTATGACAAAGTTGTTTATTCAGCAAAACAAACTGTTCCCTGTGTCCGTTAACAAGGCTTGCTTTGTGCAGCACAGACTTCTGCAGTGCTGACTCCTGTTTGGAACCATTTCACACTAATTAGAAATAAGAAAAAAGGCTGTGTTCATAAACAGACCGGCTCAAGACCTCTTTCAAATCACTCTTTCTGAAAATTAACTCAGTTGTAACCCTCTATGAATATAAGAGTTGCACAGACACGATGGGGAAAAATATATTGTTAATAATTGTCAGCTTGCTGTGCAAAAATGTCAATGCAAATTTTATATAACACTATCCAAATTATATGAAATAATGAACTATGAAATGCTGTGCAATTCTGTCTTCTAAGGATACAACCATAGTTAATTTTGAAGTGTTTAGCAACAATAGGCATATGTGATGAATAAAACAATTACTATCATGAAAGAAATCAAGTAATTGAATGATGAACTAAAGATGAGCGTAGATTTGTGTTTTATCAATATATGTTTCTTACGCAGTACTATATGATCAATAAAATAGGAATGGTAATATCAGAAATATTTGCATCCGGAGGACAAAAAGATGATAAAATAAAGAAGGTCCTTCAACATTAACAGTACAAAAAGACATGTTGAAATATTAAAAACTAAACCTGCTAATGTCATATAGGAAGTATTTTCAGGGAAAAATTATGCATTAGGGAGGCTTATTTATTATTTCTATAGGCATCTTGCACTTTAGGCTGCATTTGCTCATGGAAGTAATCCCCCTTAAATCCATGGGGTGACTTGTGGAAGTGCCAGATGTCATAAATCAGGGCTGCAGTGATAAACACTAGTGTTTCTCAGCTCTCGATATGGTAGCAAGGTGTTGCACATGAGATATGTACATTCGAAGTTTTTTTTATTATCAGTTATAACAAAAGAAAATTAGATGGTTTGGACAGAAAATTCATCATCCTATACTTTTCTGATTTTACCATAAAATCACTTCTAGAGTTAGGTGCAAACAGCAAAAGTATGTGCTTCAGAGTACGTTTAAAAAGGGATACATTCTAAACTTATTTAGAGGAAAATGCAGTTAACTTCCATTACAAAACATCTTGCAAATTATTTGATGGGAATCCAGTATTTTTCTACATAATTCAGACTCATTTCTAAAATCTGAAAAAACAATAACAAAAACCTAGTTGAGGAAAATGGATTTTTTTCAGGTCACAGGAAAGACTTTAGCTTGTGATTTAATTGCTGTATACTAGCTTTCTGTTCTAAAATTAAACCTGCATGTGAGGTCTATGAAGAGTTATGTTTCTTGTACCTGCATAATAAAAATTAAATATAAATGAGAAACAGAAGAAGAAAAATAAAATCAGTTGAAGCTCCTGTTAAGTAAGATAATACTGTCTAGAATTAACATGCAACACTCCCAAGTATTTTCATCTCTCATGGCCAATCTTTTCCATACTGCACCTTGTTCTGAGGAAAGAAAGATGCTCTTATAATGACAGTAGCATTACATTGCAAGGAACTTGTGGTCTTAGTTTCAGGAATGCTTGTAGATTTAGTGGAGGACCAGTTCTGTATCCTAATGAAGTCTGCATCTCTTCATTGCTTTTCTTGAAAAGAAAACTGGGCCTTTTGACAACTTGTCAAAATTAACCAAGCTTCCTTTCAAGCATCACAAGGAGCTGGAATAATTTTTAGTTTTCACATCCTGTGATTGAAAAGACAGTTCTAACCACTTCAGCTTGGCGGTAATGGATGAACTGAATTGATGGGACAGTATGTTGCTCCTCTAATGCTTGTAAGAAATGAATTCTAAACATCCTGAATTTACACAGAGTTGTCAGCATTCATTTGAGCAATAAAATAGTCTTCAGGTTGGAATTGTTGTCTTGTCTGTAATTAACTATCAAATACTGAAGGGAAAGTCTTTTCATGAAATTATTCTCACGTCTGTAGATAGTGAAAATCATTAGAGACGATCATGCCATGTTCTTTCAACTCAATTTTCCACCTAACATAATAAATTAATAACAGTAATTTTCAACATGAAAGCCCAACCAGATTTCATGAGGGTCATGCGGTTCAAATATCTTTTTTATGCTCTGATGAATTGATAGCATCAAATCACAGGAAGTTTTTGGTAACTTGCTAGAAGTAATTTCTTTTCTTTCCAACAGAAGTTTGGGATACAACTTACAGTTTATTTTAACTAAACATGGTTAATGTAATAGAATTCATTCTGTGGATATTTTAATTGAATGTTATTATGTTTTCAGTTTAATTTAGTTTTGCTTTTAAAAAGAGAGGTTCATAACAGTTATATCTTTGATCATTCATGTGAATTTTAATTCTAATCTGCTATCTGTAGCTCATCTATTAAAAATTACAACAGGTCTTTATCTCCATTCTAACAACTTAATTTAGTTTTCAGATTTCATCATTTGTTTCTATTGTGCAATAGCATTTTTAATTTATTATTTAAATATGTGAACTTTGATTCTTTGGAAACAAACAAACAAAAAAAAACCACCACCAAAACCAACCAATTTTCTTTTACAGCCAGGCAATAAAAAATAAAAATATATATATTCAAAAAAGAAAGAGAGAAAAATACTGTTTCAAAAAATTCACATTATCACTTTGGAAAGAATGCTCTGATGCAAGGGTTAACTCCACAATTGCAAATATCAATTGACAGTACAGAACTATAAATGGAATACTTTTATCAATAACTGCATCCCTTCATTTATGTATTTTTGTTTGTCTAAATGTGAGAAGAGAAAGTATTTTAGCAAGACAGACTTGGAAGACTTTCCAAAAGCCTACATTTTGCCAGTATTGTTTATCTGTGTTGTCTGTGACCAATGGAAAGTTTTACCATTTTCAGAAATGTTGACCTGAAAGCAATGTAATCTAGAATGGTATCATCACCTGGTCAGCAATGTGTGGTCAGTTTTACTTCCGATATTTTTGAAAACACTGTCCTCTACTGGTTGTGATTTTGGAATTGAATACTCAGAAATTACATTCTCTAATGACAGATTTTCACAGGTAGGTCAATAGTGGATAAAAAACATCTGTGAAGATGAAAAGCATTCATTATTTTCAATATAGGTATATGAACTGCCTCTGTGACCAATATATATGACATTATCAAATGGCAATAAACATTACTAACAACCAAAAATAACCAAGTTAAACTACGTTTTTTGTTTCAGCCTCATTTACATTTTATTCTTTCACTATTCCCCTTTCAACTCATTTCTAATCTCTTACCCTTTTCTAGAAAGAGCAATCCACAAATCCTTTGAAACTCCAGACTGGAGCTTCCAGTAGTAAGATTTATGCTACATTTTAACATGAGGATGATCCTCTAAGGGACTTTAGCATGTTCATAACCAGATAGTTAAAAGATACACTTAGTTCTTGAGAGTGATAATGCAGAGACCCCAGTTTTGAAGCTGCTTTTTACTATTTCTACCTGGCATTTTGAAATTCAAGAGAAAGTATAGAACAGCAGAAGTCCAGAGTTCTAAGGCTGAAACTTGGATGAAAATCTGTGGAAATGACCACTGCATTTCATCAAGAAATGGCCTAGGTAAGAACAGAATGCAAAACATTTCCATAACTCCATGTTCGTACTCTGACAATGAGAACACAGTTTAGCATCTCTATGGACAGACAGATTTGCTAATAAGAAATTACTGTATGTATTTCACAGGCAGGTGTTTTTTATTTGTTATTGTCACTTTTCTTCTGCTCTCTTTTACTTACCACATGGGCTTGGACTTAAATTGGAGAATAAATCATCAAGAGATCTGCTAGTTCTGAAGGCAGTCTTCAAATCTCTCCTAGGAAGCCTTTGTGCAAATACTAAATTAAGAACTTGAACATTTTCACGCCCTTGTTCAATCAATGGATGGCTTCACTGCAGTTTTCCAGAGGCCTATTAAGCTGTAATTCTCCATTTTCATGACATACACACAGATAGAATCGGAAACAGTTTTCATCCTGTGGCTGACTTTTCCTATTGATTATATTAAAGTAACTGGGCAGTCCTATTAGAGAAAAAGCATAGATAAATACAGATCAGTTACATTCCTTCTGACTATCAAATGCTTTCACTGATCTAATTATTTTCAACCTTTTACAGAACATCAGTTCATTATACCACCAAAAATCCAGTTTCTGACATGAAAATTGTTTTAAGAGCACTATTTCCCATTCTTTGTTAACTGAATACATTTTGCTCAGAATAAAAGTAACAGAAAAAAGTATTGGCTGCATAGAAGTCCTTTGTTAGTGCTTTTGAACTCCCTAGTTGTGGACTACAAAGAGTCCAGCGAGCTGCCTCTCACCACCACAGAACAGAAGCACTGAGCGCTGCCTTTTTTTTTTTTTGGATCTTGATATACAGGATACATTACTGAGTGTCTATAAAAAGGTTTGTGAACCTTGATGGAAATCAGAGGTGAAAATGACAGTTCAAATGTCTGGTCTGGGTTTAAAAGATCTATGGTAATGTATTTTTACTTATAACAGATACTGAGAAGGAAAAAAAAAGCCAGCAAAGCAGTGT
>NW_010271278.1:31285-39873 GCF_000690775.1 Eurypyga helias
GTCAAACCCAGAGCATTCTCTGAAAACTGAAGTGATTCTAGGCAGGTTACCAATATATGTTATTCCTTATTAGTTATCTCCTTAGGATGTCACTAAGACACAAAGCCTATATGATTCTTTTCAGCTACAAACAATGAGTCAGGGTCTGTGCTGGCTTGAAGCATGTGTCATTCCTGGTTTTCAATGTAATGTCCTGGAATAGATATTTTTTTTTTTTTAACATTTTATAATTTATGTAGGAAGCTTTATAAAGAAGGTAATTAGAAGGAAAGCAAGAATATGCTGGTTAATCAATTAATATTTGAACAGATTTTGACAACTGACATTTAGATTTACACCTCAAGAAAAAAATTAAAAAACTAACTTTCTTCTATTATTTCCTGTGAAACATTAATATCCTTTAAACTCCATTCCCATCATGAAACTCCTCCTGGTTCTATTTTTCTCCACTCATCATAGCTTTTTTTACTGAGCATGGGATTTCTGATAAAAATAAAACCTGTTCTGTTTTCCAAAAAGCCCTTTTCCATTCCTTTGAGGGAAAAGGGAAAAAGGTTTTCTTTCCCTTTTTCCTAGTTCTTTGTCAAAAGACATTCACACTAAAATAATTTCTCGACTACCTCTAGCTTCTTATTCTTTACTTAGGTGTACTGACTAACTTTGTGGTGGATTTATAATCTGCTGAACTCTGAAGAGGAAAAAGAATCAAGAGTGTTCAAAATGTCAGTGCTGGAAACTATACCTGCTATACAAATACTTATCAGTCACACAGCTCATTATCCACTCAAAAAATAGTCATGGTAATCAGTGGTAAATGTTTCCCAATCATTCTCAATGGACTTCCTGTCTACTGAGACTCCAGATCTCTTTTGGAAATAATAAAAGAATGACAATCACGGACTGTCACCACAATCATTCCCCTTCTTTAGAAGCATATGGGTGCTCTGCATGATCTACATTTTGAGAGTCACAATTTGCAATGTCAACTTTCCCAAACTTTGGAGGAGTTTGGGTGCATGATTTGGGCTTAGCTTGTGATGGAGATAGCTATCAAACTCCCAGGTCAAGAACATAGAAAGTATTCGTTACCCATTTCTGTGTTTTTTAGTAGAGCACATCAGAAAGTGCACTGCTTATTGTTATTCTCACTATATATATGAAGCCTATTGTTGATACTGCATAGCATATGAGGATCACTATAAGGAATAAGTGTGCCTGTTAGTAGTCAACAGATATATCAGCCATTGTACAAACACAAACTTGAACCCTAAGAGTTTATAATTGTGACTGTTGAAGACTGAGTGGCAAGTCTTTAGCACAGAGATGTTTGAAAATTAATGACAGACAAATAAGGCCTTATCTATTCAGACAGCCTAATGTTAATAAGCTTGGGTTAGAATTCACAGTCCACTAACTCCTCCATACTAAGAGTACCTTTATGGGAGGTGCTTTTAAGGTAGAATAAGCTGCCTCACGCTGTTTCCTCACAGGGAGTTAATGCAGAGTAACCAGTGTACTGTAAATTTGCACCTCACTTTGGCATGGAATAAATTCCTTGAGTTAATACAACATGTACAGGGAAATCAACAGCTAAGGCTCAGTAATTAGTATTAAAAACTATTCAGGTACTCAAAGTTTTCTATTCCTTTTTTTCCACCCATCTCTATTCAGCTTTTTATGTGGGAATAGTTCCAGTTGCCATACTCCTCCCAAGATCCTAATGGTCACATGAAAAAAAACCCAAAAACCTGACATCTCCAACAAACAAAAAATAATACAGCTTTGTAATTGTTACCAGAAATGCTTATTTTTTTCTCATAAAATGTTGTGTAAACAAACCAAGAGGTGGAAAGACTTTCATCCTACTTAAGTGATAAACAAAGTACAAAATAAAATATGAATAACTAAACACAGACAGTTTAAATTTGTTTGTAAACAACTCACAAAATAAAACATGCTTGCACAAAGTCATCAAATCATTGCAGAAGAAATGAGGCATTAACAAAAATCTAATTTTTGGTATGGATGATTCACAAGCAGGCATAAAATAAGGCTAAACTCGACATGGCGAGGGTCTGAAATCTGTCTGTAAAAAAAATATGTAACAACAAATCTAAATTATTGTTACATTGAAATTTATTTTTTTAAATGGTCACTGCATCTTTAAAGCCACAGTTGAACAATTGCTCTATTTTGTACCACTTCAGGGAAACATAAGCAGACCCACTAGAAAAGAGGACATTAAAATGCAAATGAAAATTCCCAATCACCTGAATACTGGCGCGTTTTTTTTTTTTTTTTCCACAGGACCAAGATGTAAGCAAGATCAAAAGAGCATTTGATATGCTAGATTTCAAGAGACAGAACTGGAAAAAAATAACTACAGGTCTGGGAAAAGTTGGTGCTTTAGAGTTTATATAATAAAAAGAATCAAGTATGGCAACTGACTAATTTAGAAGACAGGACATTTCAAGAGACAGAAAATATTTGTATTAAAATTAAAATAAAGAACCCACACTGAAAACTCCATTGCTAAATGAGAATAGAATTCAACATATTTCTTTATAGGACAAATGTATAGTGTGAGGAGAATAGCAAGTGCCAGGACCAAGGGAATACACTTGTTCACACAAAGAACTTTTTCTACCATAAGTATTCCAAAGAGGTTTTTAATACTGGGCAAATAGAACTGACAGACTTAAATTTCTGACAGAAAGAAACAGTTCTGAAAAGATTACATGCTGAAACATAAAGAGGGATGCATTTCATGTTTCCACTATTTCTTCCATAACAATATTCCACATTTCACTGGGCTTGCCTGCTGGGACCAAGAAGGCGGCAGCATAGCAGGAAAAGTTGTGTGGGACTCAGAGAAGGTATATAACAAAAGACACAGGTATTCCCCAGAGGCACTGCAGCTCTCTAAGCATTTACAAACATATCACCATCAAGAAAATCTCAGCCTTCATTTCTTCAGGCGCCACCTGGGCCAGAAAAACAGTGGGATAAAGGAAGACAACTGTTTTCTTCTCCCATCCGGAGCTGTTGAACTACCTGCCCATGAGTGCAAAGCAGCTTGAGAGATTATAGAAGGTTATAGAATGTTTTCTTTGTGACTGAAAGAGGTACTTGGGGACTGTGTGGAACCATGACCACTATACAGGTGCAGGAGTGAGTGGCCAGCTTGTGATGTAGAGATTCAGAGAAAGCTCTTTAGTCTGGGTTGGCATAGTCGGCGCAACAAACCAAGCTCATTAGGCCCCAGGCTGTAGTAGAACCCTCCTCTAGATAATTGTCCTGATGAAAAATTATGATATTTGTGTTTGTGCACATTTTCATATTGACATTCAGAGGAAATAGTGTATCAGTGGAAGCTTTTTTGGTTTGACTTGGTTAATATGACTTGGGTATCACTGATATCATATAGTGTTGATCCCTGGTATGTGAGGTAAACACAGGAACAAAAGGTAAAGAGTAATTTTGGATGGGAGCATTGTAATTGTAACAACCCTTGACCAAACTGTTTCATCTGCTGAGAACAGAAAGAAGATAAAGAAGGATAGTTAAAAAAAAGGTCTTTCAACCCTATAGCAGCAAACTTAAAAATCATTAAATTAATTAAAATAATCATCCACATGTATATCAAATACAGACAGAAATAAATTCTGGAAGAATATGAAATATTTAGGTATGAGAATAAATATGAGGGCCTGGCAAAGAATGCAGAAACACCAAGGTAGGACAGATGTATATGTTTATGAGGTGTTGTATAGAATGTTATGGTCCATAGGCTTATGGAGTCCATATACTATCTATATCGTCTCTTTCTAGTGTGAATTTGGGCTGTCTTCTCTATGGCCAGAATCCACTCAAAATTACCTTTCCAAAAGTTTCAGAATGTTATTCCAGTTCTACATCAGAGAAGAATAGAATGGCAACTTAAAAAAGAGGTTTTGTGGCAGAGATATTTGTGCACACAGTTCTTGCAAGATTATATGTACATATATATACAAACAGACACACACACAAAGCTGTGGATTTTTAAACACTTGACTGACAAATGAAACTGACTGCTTGTGCTCCTTGAAAGAAAATAAAAGCAGCTTGTCAGCAGAAGCAAAGCAAAGGTATTCTGTTCCAAAATATTCAGGAGACAGAGAAGAGAAAACAAGTGTGCAAAATCTACTGCTTGTCTCTGCAGCATAATCACCTCTGGGTGAATGACATCTAATACATACTCTCAACTGGAGTGACTTTATAGTGCTCTGGACCTTTTTCATTTGCTCTCACCTCACTAATAATTTATTTAGCTCAAGGGACCATTAAAGTCAATGGAATTACTCCAGACTTGAAATTCTGAATCTGGTTCCATCTCTGCTTTAAACAGCCTAAAATGGTTTGAGAGGATGACAGTCCTTCTGATGAATAAATACTATTGTTAACCTACTTACTGTTATTAAATGTTCTCTTCATTATTCTAGCATGCATGATTTTAAAATCTGCCTAATAGATACACCATGTTTATTGTACCCACAGCACTAAGTGTTAAGAATTAATAGGGATTTCATGATGAATAATTATTCAACTTAACAGTATTTTCCCTGTGGGGTTCTTGTGAGTTTTCCCATAAATAATAAAACAGGGACTGTAAACATTAATGTTGAAAGGAACTTCATTATCAAGGCTCTCAGAGAAACATTTTATTGTCAACTCTAACACAATACCATAAAGTTTTAAAATTATTAAAGTATGTTGCTACCTTATATTCAATCAACACTCTTAAGTTATATGCTACCAGAATTAGTTTTGCTGCAAATTTTGAATCTACATCCCCAACACCATTCTTAAAGAACCCACATCTGAATCTCCCATCCCCTAGTCACACATTATTCTTGATCTAGAAATGATGAAATAATTTACAGATATGCTTTCTTGAACTATGCTGTATGTAGGGAGTTGAAATACCTTGCCCCAGTCATTTTAAACATGATGACAAGGAAATGCCTATACAATATTCTAACCGCAGTAAACAAGTGTTACTCTTTTCAAAATAAGCTAGCTACAAGAATGTGCTGTTACAACCACTGTCCACTCTTAAAAATAATGATGATTAGCAATGTCATATTCTGCAGTTCATGTCATCCTTTCAAATACAGTACATCAAATAAACAAAAGAGTCCACTAGCTGATAACCTAAAACTCTTAACATTTTATCACTCTAGCGGAATTCAATAGTAGACTCTATTCAACGATTAGCTTTAGTATCAAGAAGAAAGTTTGGAAGAAAACAAGAACACTGACTTAAAATTATGTTTCCATTCTATTATATCTAGAAAAGTCATTACACTGTTGGAGCTTTAAGAGAAAAAAACATTTGTATTTCACTATCTCTTTTCTATTATGTGAATTTAAGGAATAAAAACCAATCCTGACATTCTAATTTCTATGGTTTTTATTAGAGAGATAGTTGGAATTATTCTGTTCATCTTTAGAAGACAACATACTTTTTTTTTTTTTAAATGACTGATATTCTGAAAGAAGGAGATAATGGAGAAGTCTTCAAGATGCAATACTGCTCACTTGTATATCATTTACATTTAGAAACAATACAGAGCTGAATTCTGATCTCATTCAAGAGAAAGACAAATCTCCAATTAACTTTGATTGGAATCACAGGTGGTCCTGTTATACATCTTGAAATCTATAAAAATTGATAGTTTCATCTTAATCCTATGGTGTCAATGTACTTTGAAGCTCAGATGATCTAAGCATCTGAAGATGTCCTTCTTTGACAAAATAGATGATACCAAACAATCTCAGAAACATATTATTCATATATGTTCACCAGACTGAGAAAACAAAGCACACAAATGAAACGAAATGGTATCATATCAAATAACTTGCACTAGCCAGTTCCGCCAAAGACTGCAATGTCATAATATAGTAAATACAGAAACAACACAGTTTACTTTGAGGCTATGTCTTGTTCATGCATGACATTCCTGTTATTTTCTTAGATGCCTTTACAATTATTTGTGAAGATATATTTGCTGCAGGTACATATGTCACTTCACTCTGAACATTTAAACCTGTGCTGGAATTTACTTGAAAAATCATCCAACTGTTGCCATATTACTTTGGAATATGTTTTCCTTAAATTCCTCAAAGAGAAACACTAAATGTATCCCAAATTTTCCATTGTAACTGATAAAAATCTCTACAGACACTGACATCCACATTCAGCCCTCTCAACAGATCCCTGAAACCCTTGCATTTCTTAAACACAAGATCCATAACACCAAACACCAAGATTATTTAAATTTTATAAAATATTTAAATATTCTTTCAAATCCTCCCACATATACAGGTATGTTTTTGTTTGCCTAAATATAAAAGTGAACTAGATCTATCTGCTTCAAAATACTTTATTGGAAGGATGGAAAGAGGGATAAAAATATTAGCTATTCTTCCCAACATTCTGAATATGGAAACAATTCCAAGTAACTAAGATGGTTTGCCTGCTACCATAACAAACTTTGGATTTTTGGGAAGTGTAGAACTGCAAAAGAGGACAGGACATCACCAACATAAAGAATGCATTTTTATATAGTCAGAAGAGAGCCAAGTTAAGTTTGCAGCCTCATTTTTTAATCTCTTTTCCCCAAAATTTGTTGCTTTACTTTATAATTTAAATAGCAGTATTTAAAATATGGTATTTTGATGTAGCAACAGTGAACATATATGAATTTCATTAGGAAGTGATTCAGAGTGAAAACACAGATTAAACGTAACAGAAATACATTATCCCCTCACCAAGTACAAGGTTGCAACACTGCCTCCAGGAGGCTTTTCAGAGTACTTTGCTTATGAAGCACATGTGGCCTGCTAGAGATACTCATTAGTCGTGTCTCTACTCATCCAAGATAGGTCAAGTGTGCAGTGCTGAAACCCTCACAGCACATAACCAAAACATGTCCTGTCTGAATGTTTCTATTTGGACATCTCCTCATTGCTGTTCTCACTGTAAGAGACCTGAATGTTTCTATTTGGACATCTCCTCATTGCTGTTCTCACTGTAAGAGACCTTAAATCCTTTGTTCCACAGGCACTAGATTTTATTTTACTAATGTCCTGGCTGTTTTGTGAAGCTCAAGCCCCAGAGCACACTTCCCTCTGAACAGGATTTTAAATCTTGTTTTGAGCTAGAAAGCATATTCACCACATGCAGATCCTTCCTAATACACTGCTTTTATTTAACCCTAGACTCTCAGCTAGGAAGCACTACTTTCAATACATCTCTAAGATACCTCCTGTACAGCTCAACCTTCTTCACGGTTTGCAGTTTCAATTTCTCTCCCTGCTTCTTTTATTTCTTATCCTAGACTCAGGCTTCTGACTGAAGAGTTTTCACCTACCTTTCTTTTTCTACTGACCCTTATCTGTGGCAAAACCAAATATGATTTTCAAATTTTTCTTATAATACTGCTTTCTTCAAAAAAATAACAGCTCCTACAGGAAAAAAATACTGTTACCACACAATAATTCAGGCAAAGCAAATTTTCCTCTTCATTGGAGTTATTTCATTAGATCTGTCTTCCATTGTTTCCTCTCTCCTTTACTCATGCTTCCTTTCATGCTTCAGGTACACTATTGCTTTCCACAGGTCACTCTCAATTCTCTTTGTCCTATACTCTGCATCTTCCACATCCACAACCTATCTTCCCTAATGAGTCCAATCACCCCATTGCAGTAATTCTCATAAAAATTTAATCTAAACATGTGCTAAATATCCAAAAGAAGTATTCTTATAATATATATTCCAAATACACACTAAGCATCTGAAATAAGTACTATGAATTTCAAATTGACTTGCATCTTGTCACAGACCTCTTTTTAGAATCCCATGACTACTGTTGTGTCTAAATGATGTGTTAGATCATTCGCTGTTGAGGCATCCACTTCATCCCTATATTTAACATTTTCTTGAACCATATTTTATTATGCTTTTACAGCTTAGAGATATTAGTTGTTTCTTTAAAACATCTTACAATATAACAACTGTTCCAGTATGCCATTCTGAGCCTTACTAAGAAGTAAAGAAACTAACAAGGCAGTCAATCATACAAGCATGCAAAAATATGCAATCAAATAACTAGGTATGGATATGTTTTGGGGAAGGAAAGGGCATCAGAAGAGTTTTAAGTATCAGTCCTAGGTAACTTTTTTTGTCCCTGATGTCCCTTTCTGCTGCAGCTCTACCAGTAACATGTATTTCCAAACATTGCAGAGTGCCTCTTCTCCTGCAGAGTAAGTTTCAAGTTATTAATAGGTTGTCTTTTGAAGACAACACACCGAAGAGCCCAGAAAAACCTTAATCTGTAGCATATCATAACACAGACTCCAGTGTGAAAAAACTGACAATGCAATACCATATAGTAAAGTACAGATGCACAGTAGTTGCTTGTAAAGATGACCCTTAAGAGAAGAGTGAAAAAAGGGAACTGGTGGCCCAATAGTACCTCTAAATGTTGAAGCTTTTATCAAGGACATGCAAACTGCCTTGCTCTACCACGCACAGATTTTCATGG
>NW_010271278.1:39897-47301 GCF_000690775.1 Eurypyga helias
GACTTTCTAAAGCACAAGCAACACTCACAGATGAACACCTAGGAAAAACATTAAAGTGTTTTAAAGTGTTTTAAACTAAGCAAGAAATCTTTTCTGCTTCATAATTCTAAAGCCCATCAATTTCACAGATTTCAGGAAAAAAGTGAACAAAAGCATTTATCCTTGTACCCCCAAATTGCTTGTGCTAATTTTTTTCCTTTTTTTTAAATAATTTTTTCTTTTTCTAAACCTAATATAACCCTGCAGATATTCTTATTTTCTGATACAGGGGGGAGAGCAATTGAAAGCTCAATGTGGGAATCTGAAATGCAGTATTTCAAATTGACTACCACATGCAGAGCAGCAGTTGTAATATTTCTATTTCCTCTGCTGTTAGTCTAGAAACAGTAAAACTCCTGCTGTCTGTCTTATCAGAGATGTGGACAAACTAAAAGAAAGATCAAGATCACCTCTGGTAAAAACAAGATGAACATCCCTGTGCTTTAATGTAAATGTTCAGCACTTCTAGCTCAATACAAAATGACTCATGTATTTCAGTAAAACATTTGGTCCTTGGAGGATATCATTTGCTTTTCTACCTATTTAATTCACAGTATACATTGTGTAATCTATACATTTAGGTTTCACAAATCCTAAGAAATAATCTTCCAGTAAGAAGCCTAATGCAAAAGATGCAAAAGTGCCTTAGGTTGAAAATATTGTGTTGGGAGGCTATGTATTCATCTGCAAAATCAGCTTAGGTTATGAAACTCAAACAAATTAAGCATACACTTACTGGTGGATGTAAGTTTGTATAAATGAATTTATTTCACTTATAAGACTTTCAACAGAACTTAAGGAGACTGGACACAGAACTCAAAGAAAGGGTGCCAACCTACACTTCCAAAACCCAAACGAAGTATGAAAGTGTTATTGGTGAGCCAGAGTTCACAGAGTAAACTAGGAACTAATCCAGAATTCCCAGCTCCTAATCTCAGTTTTTTATTAATAGCAAAATCAGGAAGATTAATCAAAACTCATGTACTTGTTTTGTTTCTTTGTATCTCAAAATGCCAGATCTGTCTGGATCCATAATTGGCAGATCCTACTAATAACGTGGAAAGCTTTGGTAAACTGCAGGTTTTCTCTTTAGTAATAGAAGAAATCAGGCTAACTGCTTTGGTGGTGTGACACTTTCATCCCTTGCTCAAATGGATTGTCTAGACTTTAAGGTGTGCTAAGAATATCAGAGTGAAAAAGCCAATGTCTTCAAAAGCAAAGTTGCAATCAGAAAGAAATGTTATTTTTATTATGTTAAGTAGAAATGGGTCGAAATTAATCCTGCCTAGCCTTCCTCAGAATTTCATAGTATGTGTTAATTGTTGCTGTCCTGCCTTGTGAAGGGTTTCATCATCTTTGCCAAAAACATCCCTGTAGTCTCTTATTTTGGCTGATGTGACAATTTTTACCATGTATAAAGGAAAGTTTCAAGGTTGTAGATGTCAATTATTTATTAACTAGATTCAGTAAATCATTAGTCATGGGAGTAGCTGAACTGGCTTTGACAGTGCTACTTGATTCAGTAATTATAAGTAAGGAGTGCACAGTCTAATCCATACACTTAATATGAAGGAATGCAATCCAATGTAACTTGTTCTTGTAATTTTATAGTCCACATAATAATGCATGTAACATGTATGTTTAATATGATCCTGATACTACAGTTTATTATTACTAACAGTAATTTATTTTGTTGTTATTTCTCTTTCTGACATGTATATATGAATCATAAATCCTAAGCACTACAAAGATAAAAGTTTTGTTCTAGAATCACTCTCAACGATCACAAGAAGTTAAACAAAGCCTATACAAATTGAAAGAGTAACATAATTTCCCATGGTCATCTACTGCAGACTCCATGTTTCTCAACATGTTTCATACCACCCTTGCAAAAATAAAAGTTCCTTTAGAATAATGAACACACACATCCTGTATTATGCTAAGTTATGATAGAGTTTTAAAACATGTAGGAAAAATACATTCATAAAATCCAAGAGAGTCCTATTCTTTTACGTCCTGACTTTCTACAGAAAGCAGTGAATATTTTTTTCTGCCCTGACTTTAGAAATTGCAGAGTTTCTGCAGAGTTTAAGAATTCTCTTTGGTATAAAAAGAAAGCAGTGGGTTTTACTCTTGACCCAAAGGGATTTTTTGTGCAGAGAAGTGAATATGTGCTGAAACAGTGTGTCAATGGCTTCAAATACTGCAGTGAGGTTTGCTATAAAATGGGAGGGGCAGGGGGAAGGGGTGTAATTGGGAAGATCCCAGAAGGGCAAAGTCCTATTCACAAGTGGTTGAAATTCATCAAAATGAAAAAGCAAAATTGGTGTTCAGGTGACAAGAGAGACAGGAAAAGTCACACACCAACTCTAGGACATGAACAGAGCAGCTTGAAAGCTCTCACTGTCGGCTACCTGGAGAGTTCTTAAAGACATGTTCATGGCTTGTTATCTATGGCAGAAGAGCTGGAGGGAGAAAAAAGAAAAGCCTCAAGCTTTGGGGTTAAAAATTTCTCTGAACAAACTTCCCCCCTTGACTACTATTGAATAGAAAAACTGGGTTGTATGAAGAAAAGGAGACATACCCAGCCTACATTATAATACATGTATATATAAAGACAGGTGTATATTCATACACACATACGTATATAGATATATATGCATATTTGCATATATGTATCTTTGTTTACATGCAGATACAGCATGCAGGCATTTTAATGTGAGTCAATATTATTTTTCTATTATTTTCTTAAGACAGATCACCTTGCATTTCCCCTGTAAGTTCTAGAAACATTTCTGTGTACATCTTCTGACGACCTCACCTCTGGAAAACCGCCATAATTACACCAACTTGCATTAAAGAGTTATTAATTGGACTGGAAAGTTCTAGGATGAATTTATAATTGTGACTGTATGTAGAATTTAACCCAAAAGTTGATTAATATTGTAGGGTGGTGAAGTCAATGGAGTCTCACATTAGCAGTCAAACATGTCTTGGAGCTCAATGTTTGCTTCAGAAAAATTAAAAATTGCAGATATATCCCACAAAAAATGCTTGAGAAGAAGGGAAAAAAAATGTTGTCCCAGTTGATGAATTCACGCTTCTATAACCCACCATGCTTCAGTAGTTTTTTCTCCAATAAAGAAGTTGTATCCTGTCTGTGATAATTGATATTGCTATAAGTTTAAGTACAGGTTACTTTCAGTCAGTATCTTTTCTATGCAGAAATGTTTGTTTTCTATTAATGATATTGTTGCAGGAAACGTAGCCTGACGATGCTGGTGAGGCAAGGTTTACTCAGAGGGGAAATAGCTTTCTTTGGATCAGCTGAAAAAAGAAATTTTGGGTTATCAAGAAGAGGTTCTGCACCCAAAGATTTTTGTTTTTATCAGTTACCTCAACCAGTCTAACTAAAACCATTACTTCTGGCTCCATTAATGGGCTGATTACCAAAGACCAATCTGATTGTCCTCTGTATGTGGGAAAAGCAGCCTGTCAGTGGGAAGGGGGCTGAGTCTACACAAAGGGAGTAAATAACTGAGAGAGCCCCTGGTGGGACCCTGGTGCACACACAAGCTGCAGGGAACAGTTTTCATGGCCTTTCTCCAACTCTAGCCAGCTGATGCTCAAATGGAACCGGAGGAACAGCTGTTCTCTGTAGTTTCATTCTGCCTTCAGCGGGGGGATGTCAAAACTCTTCTCCAAATCCTGCAGAAGACTCTGAAGGTGTTAGGGAATCTAACCTAACCACTTAATCTAATGAACCCCCAGTGTATCAATGGACGCTGGAGAATGAAGGAATTGAGATGAGGCCTCCAGAGAAGGACTTGGGAGTATTGGTGTATGAAAAGCCAGCACTGTGTGCTCACAGCCCAGAAAGCCTACCATATCCGTGTCTGTATAAAAAGAAGTGTGGCAAGCAGGTCAAGGGAGGTGATTCTGCCACTCTACTGTGGTCTGGTGAAACCCAGCCCAAGGTATTGCATCCAGCCCTGGAGTCTTCAGCACAGGGAAGTTATGGACCTGTTGGAGCGGGTCCAGGGGAGGGTCACAAAAATAACAAGGGGGATGGAACACCTCTCCTATAAGTAAAGGCTGGGGGATTTGGGTTGTTTATCCTGGAGAAGAGAAGGCTCCAGCGAAACCTTATGGTGTTATTTCAATACTTAAAGAGGGCTTACAATAAAGATGCAGAGAGACTCTATATCAAGGAGTGTTAACGATAGGACAAGTGATTATAGTTTTAAACTAAAAGAGAGTGGATTCAGACTAGATATAAAGAAGAATTTTTTTATAATGTGGGTGGTGAGGCACAGGAACATGTTGCCCAGAGGGGTAGTGGATGCCCCATCCCTGGAAGTGTTCAAGTCTAGGCTGGATGAGGCTTTGAGCAACCTGGTCTAGTTGAAGATGTTCCTACTCATGGCAGTTAGGTTGGACTAGATGATGTTTAAAGGTCCCTTCCAACCCAAACCATTTTGTGTTTCTATGATTCTATCAGAGAAGGCTCTGAAAAGTCAAACCTCAGCTAGATTCCTTGCTTGTGAACAGATCTTTGTCTAGGATAAAAACTAGTGGGTTTGAAGAACAGATCATATCTACCAGTCTACCTGAGTGAACAGGGGTCAAATGGGACTCTTATTTAGCCAAATTTCTTGGATTGTAAAAGAAAGAAATTATCTCTTTTTCTTGATCCTACTTATTTTCTTCAGTTTCTAATCAGTGGGTTGTATTTCTCTTCTTTCCCATTTATGAGGGTGGGATACACACACACAAATAGCTACTTGGTAACCAATCGCTGACACTTTGGCGGTGTAGGTATTATCTCTGCCTTTTTCCTTATGTGAGGATCTCAACTAATTCAGGACTGCATCTTTAACAGTTATCTGTTGTTAAATGTACCTTTCAGACTCAGAATTATCTGCATTGTTTTCAGCTAAACAATTTGTCATATAAGTCCGGTAACGTGCATAGAAGTGTACTGCTCAACTCTACAGAAGGGCTGCTATGTCACATCTCAGCAGAATGTGCTTAAATGAATGAATTAATCAGGGCTTTCCATTTCTATCTGTACTAATTTCCCTCCATAAATCATCGTCATTTATTGCCTCATTAATTGCCAAGCTATGACCTCGTGTTTTGTAACCTTTTCTTTTATCTCTTTATAACCCTAAATGATTTGCACATATCATCTTTAATTGACACCTCAGTGTGACATCAGCAAATGGAGAGGAAATAGACTACTGAGAACAGCACAATGTCCTAGTCATTGCATCTATTATGTTTCAGAAAACCACTGAGGACTTTGGGGATTTTATAAGTGTCTTTGGCAGGATGCCTTTTGGTAGAGAGAATTCTGAATTGAGCTCACAGGAAAACCAGAACATCTCTTAAATCAACAGCAAGGAAACTAAACTTGCTTGCGCACCTTGATGTTAATCACAAGTAAATTTTAACAAAGGCACATGGCCCCAGAGACATAAACTGGGGTTTACAGTCCCCAGGGACATAGGGCACATTTTGTACCCTTTTCCTTGGATTGGTCAGTATGATGTGTTGTAAAATTTCATGCAGAGTATCCAAAGTATAAAGGATTTGCATATTAGGGGCAGCAGAGGCTATGTCAAATTGGGGAAAAAAAGATCAACAAAAAAAGCTTTTAAATATTTTTTCCTTCTCCAAACAGTTGTTTGTCCTTTATAATATCATGTATGTTTTGATCAAAACAGATCTATACACAACTGTTTTCAAAATAATATTGATGGGTGCTGTATCAAATGCATTCAAGACAGAGAAAGGTGTCTAATGTTTTCTTCCTCAGCCTGATTGGTAGGAAGCAAGAAAATTAGGAAGGTGTAGAAGTACTTCCATGATACCTTTTCTTCCCACCGTATGAAACATAAAACTACATCTTTGGAGTTTTTAAAACAACTCTTTTGAGGAAGGTTTTCTATTGTTTGCTGTATTGAAATGTTTTGAAATGGAAAGTTCACAAAGACTACACTAAAACACTTAATAGCCTAGAAATTTCAGTTTGTGCTGCATGAAACACAGCATTGTACACTGCTCTGTGTGACCTTGCAACAACAGGGTAGTTAAGCCACATAGCTCAAGACCTGGATCACTGCTTTGAAAATGTAGGAAAAATCCGGAGGTATAAGGCAGGATCCTCCAGCCTAATCTCTGAATTTCATTACATATGAAGTTTGTAACACCTTTAGCGTTATTAGAAAGAATTCACCTTGTCCTTGAACAGCCATCATAATGTGGCAGGTTTAAGTTACTAGTCATCCACAACATTAGGATCAAGGAGTAAAAAAAAAAGCAGTGGTGAACAGTTTTGCTTCTCATGCTAGGAATCAGCTATGAAGCTGTAGCTATATGTCTTCAGAGATTATTTATATTTCAGGTAAGTTTGGTTTTGTTATTATTATTTTGTCAAGTTTTCCAAGAAAACACAAGTATGCTCTACAATGCACTGCTCTGTATAATCTCACAAGAGTGCACCATGTACTCCAAATGTACTGCAGGCATTTCAGACCTAGCAAAGGAAGTCAACATTTTGCTGGTTACTTGAGGACTTGTATGTCTAATGCCTCAGCAGCAGCTTGCTCCAATGTAAAATACCAAGGAGAAAAAATGGGAGCAAAAAGTCACTTCTCCAGCAGCATATGGGCTTATAAATAAATTCAAATATTCTATGTAAGTCCTGGATGAAATCAGGATAATTATATCAATAAGCAAAGTACATTATTCATTAGTAAACTGATATTAAAGTTAAAATAATGATTTTTTAAAGAAGAAATACTGAGGACAGGATTTTCTTGATTTTCTATCCAGCTATGTATTTTTTGCCATTTTACAAAATCAATTGCAATATAGAAAATAAAACGGACATGAGTTCCCTCTGCTTGCAAACTGGCAATTTATTTTGAGTGACATACAGATAAAATAAAAACCCTGTGAAATATGTAATAAATATCTACAGGAATGAAAACCATTACACATGAATAAGAAGTGTTGGTTAATAGAACAGATGTATGTTTTTGAAATGTGGATGTATAACCTTGCAACTTGATATTTCTGCTGAATACAAGTGTTTATGGAAGAAGTTACAATCCTGTCTTCCTAAACTGTTCCAATAGATAATGTAATAAAACATTTTAAGTTAAACTCTGATTTAGATTATTACTAGCCTTGACATAACAGTTAATGACATAACTATAAACATAAAATCTGTAAAACAACAAATGCATCGCACTGTTAGCAAAATATTCAGAACAAAACATTTGTTAAGTTTCCTGAACAAATGTGTGTCCAGTTGTGCTGGATTCACCCAAGAAAGAGTTAACTCTCTTTGCTGTG
>NW_010271279.1:0-4132 GCF_000690775.1 Eurypyga helias
CCGATCTCCACTCGGACATCGAGCACATCAAATTGTTGAATTGTAAAAGAAACAACTATCATTTGAAAATATGAATGTTTGCTGGTGGTAGGAGATTGATTATTTTTTTTTCTGATCATTTGTGATATTTGTTAATAATTCTAATACACTCCCTAAATTTCCAAATTCCAGTCCTCATTTCTGAGGTAACTTTTCCAGAACCTTGCTTTAGGATTGCAATACAGCTGTATGTCTTTACTGAAAATCAGATTATGCTGTGTTGAAGTTAGCATAGTTTTCTATCACTTATGAAGACTCCAAAGTTATCTTAGACTGTATTCTGAAGGACAAAATGATATGGTTTTTCAATCCAGCTAAAAAAATGTAGCTCGCTTCCTATGATTGAGAAACATGAACAAATTAAATTGAAGTCACATAGTTGCTCATATTTTATCTAGAGGGAAGCCTTTTTAAATGTCTTCCTTCAACACAACTGTGTCTGTGATAACCTACATTTTAGTGGAAGTGTAGATAGGCTGATTTACCATCACTGGAAACACACCACTTTTTGCCTTGTAAGACACAGGCTTGGATCATGCAAGCAGTCAAACATTTATTGAGTTTATTCTGCTTCCATTAACTGTCATTTATCAAAAGTATACACTTTGCAAACTCAACTGAAACATGAAGTGTTGTGACAAATTCTAACTCCTACTTTAGGACTGGAAAAGAGAGGCAACTCAGGCTATCAGGATTTCTTGAGTGCTTCCCACAATGCTGCTCCGCTCAGGCCGCAAAAAACCGTACGAAGTGTCTCTCCATGCAAGGAGGAAATCTCTGCTGAGAACTGGGAAAACACCTTCTGGAAAATCAGGTAACTTTTTCCTGAGTGACAGATAAATTTGTAATCTTGGAAAGATGATTCCACTCCTAGGCAGAATCCAACAAAATTAAGTATCTGTAAGAGCTTATCTATAGTAAGGCCAAAATAAAATACCTGGAGTAACTAAAAATATTCAAAGCTGCCTTTAAAACAACCAGTACAGAAATACTCCTTAAAATAGTGACATTAAATTTTTCACCAAATTCAGACCAGTAATTCCTCAAGTATGTCTATGCTTCACTGGAAGAGAGTGAATGACCTAGTAGGCCTGCCAACTGTTTTATTTTGGGTACTGTACTAGTTCTTGTAATTCTAGTTAAAAGTGGAATTCTTACACTATAACTATTATAACAATTTTTAAGAGATTGGCTGTATTGATTGTTGTAGTTGTTGTTCTGTTTCCTCTTAGAACAACCCATCTTTTTTCTGGAAGCCTAGTAGCATCCGTTGCCAGGCCTTTGAAGAGAAGGCCTGTGCCCACACGTAGGTTAGCTATGCAGCTGTGGAAGGTCCAACGCAGGATGTTTCAGACCTGCCACTTCTGGAGGTGTGACTTGGGCTGTCAGGGTGTGCATTGTCTGTCTCTTCTGTTGACTGTATGTGCGGTGTTTCTGCTCAGCCTAAACAGGATGGAAAGAAAGCTTCTCGGAAACAACTCTAGTTCGTTGTTAGTTTTTTTTTTTCCCCAAAATGTCTGTTTAAATACAAATGTTTCAGAGGAAGTACATCAATATAAAATGAGTAACAAAGTTTTTGGTGAAGTCAAGCATTCCCAGAACATTGTGTCACTGCTGGTACATTTTGAGTATCCTGTTGTTCTACTTGCCTAATTGTTCTGCTGAAGAAAGGACTGTTTATCTTAGAGCATTACCCTGGAGGTCTGTGTGGTCTCAGAAGTGCCATAAGTCAATTTGAAAGTAGCAAACTTATTCCAATAAAACAATGTTCAGGCTAACGTTATCAAAATTGGGCCTTATAATGTAATTCCGTGGGTGTCTGTCACACAAGTGGTTGGACCTACACCCTTCTGACATCCAGAACAGCACAATTGTGTTCAGCCGTGATAGGGAACAATTTCCCTCCTGGCAGCCCCTGGATTTTTTCAGTAAGAGATTTCAAGTCCCCAAAATAAATGCTGCTATTTTAGGTAGCCATGTGCACTCTAACTAAAACTCTTGTCTGTACACAGATCCAATTTTCAAAGTTGGAAAACAGGCAAGTACTTATCTACGAAATGAAGGAGACTTGTCTAGAAGCAGTATGAGGATGAGATACTTTCTCTACTTCACCTTTTCTTTTCTTCAGAATGAAAACTTACAACTTAACTCTATGTTTTTCACATATCTCTCTCTCTCTGAAGTATGTCCCACTGTAGATTCACCAAACAACTGCTAATTGAAGCCACCTCTCATGCTCAGATTCATCCTGTCCCCATTAGTCTCCTTCAACACAGCTAATTGCAGCTTGCCCTCAATCCCTCTTCTTACATTGTCCCTCAGGCTCCCAGGTTAGAAAACATTTTTTCAAGCTCAGGTTTTTGTATGTGTTAACTCTCCAAAAAGTTCAGCATACATCTCTTCTCACTGAGATAACCTTCCAAGCAATTAAATCTTTGCTTTCCTTGTTCACACCACCAAGCCCCAAAACCAGCTGCTTAAGTCCACTGTATAATTTCCTCTTTGTTTGCTATACTGTTCATAGTTCAAGTATACATGGATTATCAAGAAAAAATTTCGACAAAAGTACAATTGATCTTTTTATTATGGAATTTTATCATTTTTCTGTTGCTGGTAAAATTAATTACAACTCATTTTTGATTAGTGTTTAGTCTGCGAGAAACACTGAAATGCTATATACTGACTGAAGATTCAAAAACAGTGCATTTTGACATAGATGAAGATGGTCATCATGAAATATCAACCAAGGATTCACAATCCCATGAAGGTAGTGTGCTTTTTCTACCAAAACTCACCAACAGTATGTGTAGTTCTATAGGACATTTTTTGTGTTATGTGTACTGTGTTCAGTTCTGGGCCCCTCACTACAAGACACTTGGGTGCTGGAGTGTGTCCAGAGAACAATGGAGCTGGTGAAGGGTCTGTAGCACAAGTCCTGTGAGGAGTGGCTGTTGGATCTAGGGGTGTTCAGCCTGGAGAAGAGAAGGCTGAGGGGAGACCTTATTGATACCTACAGCTCCCTGAAAGGAAGATGCAGAGAGGTGGGGGTTGGTCTTTTCTCCCAGGTGACAAGTGATAAGACAAGAGGAAATGGTCTCAGGTTGCAGAAAATACCTTGATGCTGTGCAAGCACTGTTCAGCAATAACCAAAACATTGGTGTATCATCATTGTTTTAGCCACAAATCTAAAACACAGGTCCTTACTGGCTGTTGGGAAGAAAATTAACTTTATCGGGTCAGGGCTTAGAGGTAGCCTTGGCAATGTTACATTTATGGTTGGACTCAATGATCTTAAGGGTCTTTTCCCAACCTGAATGATTCTATGATTTTATGTTTTCTGTAGATGTAACATTATATTGCATCTGTATGACTATTCATAGTGATATAAGAAAACTTTAATGCTGGTTTACAATAGGTACCTAATATACTTAAATGACAAGATTATTCTGTTCACCCTCATTTGAGTTAATGGGAAGTCTAGATGCTTAGCTATTAGGAGAGTGAAAGCAAAGATAAACCTCATTCTTCACCAGCAAGTGCTCAAGCCACACTGCTCAAGTCACAGAAGGCAAAGGCAAGAACGGAGCGAATTAAGAATGGCCCACTGTATGATAAGATCAGGTGTAAGACTCTCTAAGGAACCTGAAGGTGCATGAGTCCATGGGACTTGATGAGATGCATCTGCAAGTCCTGAGGGCCAGTCAGTCTCACTTCTGTGCCTGGCAAGATCATGGAGCACATCCTCCTGAAAACTATGCTAGGGCAGATGGAAAATAAGGTGATTGGTGACAGCCAATATGGCTTCACTAAGGGCAAATACTGCCTGACAAATGAGGTGGCCTTCTATGCCAAATTTACAGTGTTGGTAGTTAAGGAAAGAACAACTAACATCATCTCCCTGGACTTGTGCGAAGTGTCTGAAACTGTCCTGCACAACATCCTTGTCTCTACATTGGACAGAAATGGATGTGATGGATGGACCGCTTGGTGGATAAAGAACTGGCTGGATGTGGTCAACAGCTCAGTGTCTGAGTAGAGACCAGTGATGATCAGCGTTCCTCAGGGGTGGGTATTAGGACCAGTGCTGTTTAAC
>NW_010271280.1:0-8881 GCF_000690775.1 Eurypyga helias
ATTAACTATCGCCGGTGACCGAATGAAAACCGGGCAAACCGGGAGTGACCTTGCTGGGGCAGCTATACGAACTGACTCTAGATGGCCCTCTTGTTGCTGGTTTTAGCAGTAATTTTAAACGTTTGGTTTTTCGACGGAAAGTACTGGAAATCTGTCCCGTTTGTCTGGTTTATAACTGTTTACAAATTAATGTTCTACAGCGTGCTTCCTGCACAGGAAATGGTATTTTGCCAAAAGCCTCCTCAAAAACTTTAAACCAGATCTTTTTGAGTAGGCTAAAATTTATGGCAATATTGGTTTAAAAATACAGTCGCTGAGTAAGACATTTTATATATTACAGAGTTGGGGGGGGGCCCAAAAGGCGAGGGAGGTGGAAGTTTCTCCCAGCATTAACAGCTCTACCCTGACTCCCTGGTGTTTGTGCACCTCAGCATTGCTGAAACATGCTGGGTTTGCTCATATTTGCAAGTCAGGAATCAGAAAGGCAGAAAAAATTGCCATTGTCCTTACTATGAACACAGAACCCGTATTTGCAGAGGATTGCAACATCCAACCCCCGTTACAGTCCAGAGGAAAATCAGATACCAGCAATCTCTGGGAGCCACCTCTCTTGCTCCAACCATATGAGGGGAACTGCCTGGGAATCCCTGCAGGCCTCAGAGTGCTGCAGAATTTCATTAGTTCTGTGCAGCTACATGTGCCAGCTGTACGTATAAGTGCCGTTTTACAATTACTCTCTTTAACCTCTCATAATTGCCCTATATAGGATACAAGAAAATGTGAGGAGGTCTTCATTATGGTTACATGAAATGGGCTTTGTGGAACGGATTTGAATGATCAGCCAAGATAACTTCTTACAAACCAGCAGGATTAGTTCTGTGTCTGAGGATCTAATTCTGCTCATTGTCCTTTCTTTCCCAGCAAGAGCTCCCAGACCTTGGAAAGTTGTATTATAGATGAAGCTAAACTAAGCTCATTTGTTTGTAAACAAGATCAAGTTGACCTCAACTGAAGGATAAGGACGTTGAGATACTGATGGGTTTTGTGGCTATTGCTCGTTAGAAGCATGTTGTAATTTTTAATGAAAGTTAGAATGAAGATCCTGGCAAGAAGAGATGGAAAATGAGAATGATATTGAAGGAAGAGGACAGAAATCCTGATGATATATCATCATTGATATATCAATATGGTGTCTCTGCTGTGAGTTTAGCTCAGCATAATTTAACAGTATGAATGAGGAGTTGTGAAGGCCAGACATATGGGCTGGGAATTTAATTAAAATCATGGTATTCTATGTGTACCTGCTTCGGCAGCTTAATCTTCTAGTTTCATGGTGGCTTTATTTAGAAATGCATCTACAAGTTGGACAGTTACCCACGCTCTGTACAAGCAAAGATGTCCTGGGTGTAGTTCAGCTGGCCTTAAGTGAGGAATAACAGTGCTCAGCTCAAGCAGCTTCATATCTGTTTCTGATTTCTGAGCATTGTCTCTCTGCGTAGCAACAAAACCTTTCTGTGCTTTCTGATGAGGTCTGAGTCCCCAGAAATGTACCCAGCCGCCTGATGTGAATATTGGGAGCAGCAGCAGATGTTCTGCTATTAGCTGCCTTCTCTGAATTGACTTCTCTGAATTTCTTCTAATTTGCTTATGTAGAATTTGCATACACAATTTTTCTGCTCTTCAGACCTATTTAAATCCAATACAGCAAATGCCAGCTTATGGTGCTCGTTCCTGTTTCGCTAGCCAATGTTGCTTGTGAGTGTAGCTTGCAAAAGGAGTGCATCTAACTTATACTAATGAATTCCTCTCTTTTTACTTATGATATGTCATATCTTTCACCTGGAAATCCCTGTGTGATTTATAGATGCCACCTTTGCTCTGCTCTTGCCAGCAGCAGCTCCTGCTAAGCCTGGAGTCACCATGAATCATAGAATCACAGAATGGTTTGGGTTAGAAGGGACCTTAAAAATCATCTAGTCCCAACCCCCCTGCCATGGGCAGGGACACCTTCCACTAGACCAGGTTGCTCAAAGCCTCATCCAGCCTGGCCTTGAACACTTCCAGGGATGGGGCATCCACAGCTCCTCTGGGTAACCTGTTCCAGTGACTCACCAGCCTTTCCACTAAGAGTTTCTTTCCAATGTCCAATTTAAATCCACCCTCTTCCATTTTTAAACCCATTACCCTTTGTCCTATCACTACAGGCCCTTGTAAAAAGTCCCCCCCAGCTTCCTTATAGGCCCTTCAGGCACTGGAAGGTGCTATAAGGTCTCCCTGGAGCCTTCTCTTCTCCAGACTGGACAAGCCCAACTCTCAGCCTGTCCTCATGGCAGAGGTGCTCCAGCCCTCTGAGCATCTTTGTGGCCTTCTCTGGACTAGCTTCAACTGGTCTATATCCTTATGAGGCCATTTGCTGGAAGGTGTGTGGGAAGTACAAGTGCAACTACTTGGGCTGGTTTTATATTCACATGTACTACTGAGCGCTGCCAGAAACAAAACACTGAGCTACATGGAACTTCATTAAGTGATTACTTAGTTTTGATGGTGGTAAATATTATTTATTGTAAAGATGTGTTACATGAATTACAGTCTGAATCACCTCACAACAATAGTTCAGGCAGAGGTAGGTTTTCCTTCATGCAGTTGTGAAAATAACGGTGCTTGTTTTGGTGGGAATGAATTACCATCTGGAGTTGCCTTTCTTCCTTCTTGGTTGTATAGCCCAAATGTTTGGTCAGATGAGCCTAGATAAACCTATTACATCACTGGGCTTAGATCAGATATGTCTTGTTATATCGCTATTAATATCATGATTTTTACATGGTGAACAGTCAGGATGCAGAAGTTTGGGCTCATGGCCCTTTTCCTAATCCTCAAGGACATACCTTCCTTCTGGTTGCTGAAACTGAGACCAGCATTTTGGCTCAGGTAAACTGGTTCCAGTTCCATGACAAGGAGTGGAGCAAGGCCCCACTTTTGCAGAAGCAGCAACCCAGTGCAGGGTCTGACTCATGGTTCCAGTTCCATGACAATGAGTGGAGCAAGGCCCCACTTGTACATTTGCAGAAACAGCAACCCAGTGCAGGGTCTGACTCCAGCTGCTGGAAGTCCCTCCCTCCATACAAGACATGGCGCTTGCTGCTCGGTCTCTTTCATTTGTGACCTGCTGTGTTGACATTCTCATTTGTCCTGTGTGAACTTGGTGCCATGATCTCAGCAGTCAAGTAAGTCACAGAAAACTATTGCCAGGCTATTCTGATGCCAGCCCAAGTCATTTGGTTTAATTCTCAGAAAACAGATGGGTCTTGCATCGTGAATGAAGCAATGGAGAGCAGCAAGTTTGGCATTCATCACATGATGGCAGCAAATTGGGTTCTGTAGTTATGTGAAGTCAAGCAATGGGGCAGAACTTGGCCTCTGAGCAGAGCAAGGGCCATGGCTGTGAGAAGCTGGTAGAAATGCTTGAGTGCAGGTGGGAGGAGGAAAGCTCTCAGAGACTCCAACTCATTGCAGACCCAGTGAGTCTGGGTTTGTCAAGCTCTTGACAGAGGGTGAACCATCAGATCTATGAAAGCGGGGGAAAAGTTCCATCTGAGTAATGTGACAATCTCTAAGTGACTTGCTTTGGGTCTGTGAAGGACTATTTACAGTGTGTTGTCATGTGTAAAGTGGCCTTATGTTAAGTTTGAGAGTGGCATATAGCCCACACTTCTCGTGTGTCCCATGCTGAGATGTAAATATTTCAGGGATGATATGCTGTCATTTACACTGATGTTTCTGAGAGTCATCATGCTGAGAGGTGAATGAACAGATACTTCTGCGCATACTGATGTGGGAGGCTCTTGAGTATTTTTTGCTATGGCTTTGTGGTGGGCAGAGAGAAGTCAGTCGGTCACTGCTGCAAGATCCTGGCTCAGGTTGGGCCCCTCAAGACACCGGAATAACGTGTTCCCAATTTGGGACCCCACAGAGCTGAGGGAGCTGATCTCTTCTGTTTGTTCTGTGACCTTTCCCAGCTGATTGGCACTGATCTTTTATGCACCGGATAGACGATCTTTTGTGGTTGACATTTTGGGATGACTGAATATGGATTAACCTAGGCAAAAATATTTCCATTTTTCTACCTTCAAACAATGCCCTCCTTTTCCAAAAATGCCTGCTCCATCAGGGGACTTGGACAGATCAAATCCAGTTTTGACTGAGGCAGTGCTGTAGAGGATCAGAATTCACAGCTGCAAAGGGGCAGAACTGGGATTTCTCTCATTAGTATTTTCTCTGAGAATCTGAGAGGAAACTGGTGTTCTTGACGGGAGATCTCATGGCCATCCTGAGCATTTAGCAGGGCATGTGAGTCATGAAGAAGAGACCTAAATTCTTGTCAGCCAGTGAACCTTGTCCTAGCAGACTTGTGCAGATCTGATAAGGGAACAGGATTAGGATATGAGAACCTTTTGTAATGCATCAGGCGCATAATTATTTTTTAAATATCTTCGTAGTCTTAGTGAGATGACTCAGCTGTTGAAGAGAGAGACGTGTCTCTGCTCTGCTGGATGAGGGCCAGTTTTGGCACATCCAGTCCTGCGCACCAGTTGTACTGGGGTCGCTTCCGGTGTTGGGATTCATGATTCTGTACTCTGAGAAGTCAAAAATCAACCAGCCACCTAATCCCTTGAACTACAAAATTGTCTGTGCTTCCACACAAACAGTGAGTGAGCACTTAGGTAAAGTGGTTCCAAGTGACATGTGTCACTGGAATTTATGTTGATTTTTTTCCTGTCACTGAGTAGGGCTGCACGGTGCACTTTTGCAAAAATCCATGGCACAGATAGACACAGTAACATCCATGTCACCATTTACAAGTGCCTTTATGGTCTCAGCATAAAAATACGTCTGTTTACAGCAGTGCAGCTCGTATAAAGGTCTGCAGCTGGTTATTGAAGCTGATCTTTACTATTATGGTTAATTTTAAGGTAGTCCAGTTGATCTTTTGACTAAAATATCCTCAAATTTGAGCTCATGTTCTGGAGCTGCCTGAAGGCCCAGCTCTTCCACTGATACCTTTTTCTACCTTGCCCTCATAAATAAACCTCGAGATGAGTTAATTTGGGTCATATCTAGGGTAAAGGTAGGTTTTCAGGGGTAGTGAACTGGCACCCAGACACTCACCATTCTGCAGCGCTTGTGTCCAGCCGCGGAGCTGGCTGCAGAGGAAAGGCTGAGTCATTTCCACGGGATGTTTCACGGAGGAGCTAAGTGATGCGGGGCTTGGGACTGAACAGCTCTGTTTCCTGGTGAATAGTAATTCTGTTTACTTAGAAGAGGAAAAAATCACTGGGGGCCTCAGTGCTGCTGTGTCATACCCGGCTGGATGAAGTCTTGTTTATCTCAACCTGAAAAGAGAGAGGAGGGATTCTGGTGATTCTTCTCAGAAAATAATTCTCTGTTTTTGGGGAGTGTGGGCAGTGGAATTAGTCCCTACATTCGAGTCCTGGAGCTGGGTTGTGGGTTTTTTCCTGCTGTAACAGCAGTAGCATGTTACCCCAGCAAGAGCAAAAGAGCCTCAGGAGAGGCTCCTGACATCCCATGCATGGCTGAAATTTTTGTCATGCCAAAGCAGCTTCAGGCTTGTGAATGTAGAGGGGTGGTCTGGGGTTCGTGCTGGGCTGAGAGAGGTCTGGAGCTGGCTTGTGATTTTTCTTCTGGTCTTGATTTTCATGCAGCGCTTGTTTTTCCCAGCATCTACCTGCTTATATAGGACTTACTATAAATCTTTTGGTACTTGTTTATAGGGGAAGAAGAAATAACTGGACGTGCTGTTTAGTCTCAGGATGGGATATTTTGACCCAAGGTGGTGGCAGTAAGCTTCTGCTTTCTGTCAATGTGCCATGAGAATTGTTAATCCTTCTACAGGGCGCAGAGGAGCTTGGGTCCCTTGTCACACACTGGGCTCATGTGCCAGGCAGGCTGCAAAGCCGCAGTGGCTTGTCAAAACTTGCAGCTTGTTTTGTGGCAGTGAGGTCTGGACCTGGCTTGTGATTTTTCATCTGGTCCAAATTTTTGGGCAGCGTTTGTTTTTTTCAGCATCTACCTGTTTATATGAGACCTACTGTAAATCTTTTGTGCTCAGGACAGATTCAAACTCATGAGAAACAGCAGCGGTCTGGGACCTGCCACAGAACAAATGGTTGAAGGAGGATGGAGGAAAACCAAAAAAAGTGTTGCAGTTTCCTCGAATTTGGTGAAACTGCCACCACTACTTCCAGTTTGGTCCAGTGATGGAGGGGGTTGATGCCTTTTCTTGCAGGAGCCAGGCAGCCAGGGCAGCACACTTTGTGTTGGTTGAAAACTGTGTCCTGTGTTAGTTGAAGAGTCAGTGTGTTTGGGGGTGGGGGCATTCTACAAAATTACAGGTGTTACTTTTTCTCCAATCCAGGCAACTTCTGGAGGTTCTAGTACGTTTTAATGATTAGAATCACGGAAATAATCATCGGCATAAAGTCAACAGATGACTGGGAGGGAAAAATATAAATCAGAAGTGGGCAAGATCTTTGTCTACTTCAAAACAGTGGAATTGCTCCAGGTAGATCATGGTGCTGTCTCTTGACAGTAACTGTACAACTCTGTTCCTTGCTGATTTCTCAAGAGGTGCTTAATTCTTGATTAAAATAGGTCTCGCAATTTACTCTTTACCTTTAAGTGTGCCCCATTACAATAATCACATACAAAGAAAGAGGACGTATGTTCAGGGAGTTTCTGGTTGTCTTCTACATTCAAAAAGTCACTTGGAATGCTGTTTTATTTTATTTTATTTTCACTTTTTAGCATGGTGGAGAGTTAGGGTTAGCTGTTCAAACAAAATAAAGCTGTTCCTTGAATTTTTTATATCTGTAACACTGAAGTAGTCCAAAGACTGGTCCTGTACCAAAGACGTTTTCCCAACAAGATCTTCATTTTCATGTGCCATTTATAGTAAATGAAGACATGTTTGTAGGAGTGCCGATAGATGGAGAGGTTGATCATGCAAAAGAAATGGAGGACTGTTTTTGAAACTTAAATCTGATTATGCATATATGCTATTTTTATTCCTCTCTTTAGTTATCTGTCAAGGAACATTTGTGCAAATTAATTTTCATTATGGATTTTAAGCATGCAGGCTGGAATGCTGGCAGAAAGATATCCTAAATATTACTTTTATATACGGCTTTTCCCCAGGATTTTCAAGGTTAGCCGAATTCTGAGTTCTGGTTAGTCACTGTGAAAATGAGACGTCATCTGACCTATAGGACAGATCACAATGAGGAAGCTTTGCTTTGATCTGAAGATCAAATGCTGTTTTCCAATCTGGGCATATTTATAAAGTAATGAGTGAGTCTCAGGAAAAAACAAGTCTCACTCATGACTGTACTGGAAGTGGAAAGATGGTAAAATTTGTAGTACGTTACCGGTGAGTTGAGTAGGATGAGTTATTACTAATAATATCCAACTGGCTGTCTCTTGGGTTGGATTTCACATGTCTTATGTGGACTGGCAGATGAGGGTAGTGGTGGAACTTGTGAATTACAGCTATTTTTTTCCCTGCTGTTTAACCCAAGTAAGAAATTAGGAGTATTTATTTAATATGTGTGTGTGGATGCCATGAAGTGACTCATAAACAAAGGCGTGTGTATATACCTGTACATGTAGGTATACACTTATATATAGGTATGTATATATGCATGTATATATTTCTTCTTGCAGAAAAGAGGTATTGTGGCTGGGTAGATGAGGCTTCCAAATTCAGTATAGCATGTCAGCTGTCAAGGTCTCAGGCCATGATGGCACACGTTGTACTTTGTCAGACATTTTCTTAAAACCTGTGCTTTATGGGCATTTCTGTTCTTATGGCCTGGACACGTGACAAATTTTATTGGGACAGGAGTTGCCAGTTGGAGGAAGCAGATGTGGACCCGTCGCAAGCTGTTTGCAGTCTAGGGAAGGACTGTGATGTTTGCAGAGGTACAGTGAACTGAGCTCTTTGAAGGGAAGGTATTGGGCGGCATGGTTTCTGCTGCACTAGCCTGGGTCCACAGTGTGCGTCCCCAGGGAGGGAGGAGAGGGCTTGCCTGGCTTTGCCCAGGGCATGTGGAGGAAGAAGGGGCAGGTATCTTGAGAAGCTGGGCTGAGTCTGCAAGAGCATCTGAAATCTGGTGCTGTCACAGCACAGGTTCTGTTTCGATAGCCCCAGGGGAGCCCTGGGCACACAGGACGCAGCTCCCGGGCTTGGATGACTGAAGCCTGTTGCCATCGCAGTACCTGCTGAGCTCAGCTCCTGCAAGGAACCAGCCCACAGCCTCGAGCTCACGGGACATCCCACCCTGCCTCAGCGCCTGCAAAAGACTGCGAATCCCCTCTGCCTCGGGGATGAATTCCTTCAATACTTGTTTGCCTTCAGGGCTGCACATCTCTGCTTTGTTTCTACCCTGAACTGGCTTTATTTTAGGCTCCAGCTGTTGAAGGCATGCTGAAGAACACGGTTTGGGTTGCAAAGGGACCAAAAATGTCCCAGGGCGTGGATGTGTGCAGGGTTCGGTGTCCGCTGCACAGGGCGTTAACCACGGTGGGGTACCAGCATCACGGCACCGGTACCCTTGCAGCCTGGCCCCCTCTGAGCCAGGGGTGAATAAACCCGGCTGGCCTCGGGGGACACAGGGACTGTGGGGGGACAAAGGGAGGAGGGGGAACATGGGAATGACAATGGATATTGCTCTATCTGAGGATTTTCTCATCTATGCTAGAAAACTGGAGCTGAGAGCGGGAGGGGAAGGAAAGGCAAGAGGGACAGAAAGCCTCCAATAAATCAGTGAGGGAGAGAGGGGGCCTTCCTGTAAGGATAAGGGGAAGG
>NW_010271280.1:8893-9102 GCF_000690775.1 Eurypyga helias
TCCCCCACTGCTGGCCCCCCCAACCCCCTCCCTGCCGCCGGGCAGGTGTCCTCACTCGGCTGCCGAAAACCTGCTGCCAGCTACTTGCTTATCGCAGTCACGTTTGTTTGGGTGTCTGCGCCTCCCCAGGAGGCGGCTCCTGTCAACAGCAGGTACCCACAGCCCGTGGGGCCGGCGAACGTGGGCAGCCAGGGTGCACCAGCTCCCGC
>NW_010271281.1:0-20460 GCF_000690775.1 Eurypyga helias
TGTTGACTGGGGTTAAACCACGACATCTGGTAATCATTGATTTGTATATGCCCTGTTAAATGACTCAAGCCCAAAGAAGAGAACTTGTCCTTTGCTTCTTTCACTAGGAAGCAGTCCTTAGAATTCTTCTCTTCCCACTTCAAAGTATACATTTCAATGTGCCCAACCTTTCATCAAGGAGGAAAAAAAAGTTGAGAAAAGAATGCTCTGAAAACTTTGTCATATAAATTCAATAAACTGTTATTTTTTTCATAAAAGGATACTTTTTGTTTAACTTTGTATAACTTTTATTTGATTTTTTTCTTTACTGTGAAAAATCATTGTCTTGCGTTCTGTCCCTAGGTTATTTTTTTGAATCATCATTCACCTTTCTCGATTTAGCAGGCCTGGAGCACCACTTCAGATCTCTGGGTGGTGCTAGAAAACCTGGTACATAATTGCTGTGGTTTGTTGATTCCTTTACCCATAGCTAGTTCTCAGGAAATGAGATCTTCAGTAACTAAACCATCCTCATGTAGTTGCAATGCATGCTTAACATCACGCTGATAGATTAGAACTGTTGTTAGTACCAGATTTTATCATTATTATTAATTTTTACTATGGACAGTTACTACTGGCTGACTCTAAAGATCAGGCACAATTCACTGAAATGAAGCATAATATTCTGTCTACTAGAATTCAGGAAAACTCAATCTGAATTTTTTTGCGTCTAGTAAAACCCTTCTAGCATCCTACGTGCATGCAGGATTTACAGTTACTTTGCACATGAACACAGACATATAACCAGCTGTATTGGCTGAAGTGTTGCTCATGGATGTGTTAATTCTTTTTTTAGAACAAAGAAACCCGTGATGTCTGGGCAGTGGATTATATTTGGCATATTCTACACTTACAGGATTCATATTGCCAACACTTAAAACACAAATCCTCATGCTAAACCTCATTCATTTAAATAATGTTTATAGAAACGAGAAATGTTGACATGCCAAATAGAAGATGTGATTTTTTTCATATTGTCATTTGTCGTCTTCAGAAATCTGTTTTATGCAGTACATCCTTTACCCCAAATGTAGAAACCTTTTGGGGGTGCTGGTATGCTATACAATTTCTCAGCTGTAGATTAGATATGAGATCAGAATCCCTGTCCTATCCCCATAAATACCGTTCTGAGAAAGATCTGTGACGCACGAAGCCTGAGTATCCTGCCTCCAGTACTGACTTGCACACAGCACTCCTCCACACACCCCACAGATCAGCATGGGATAATCTTTGCCAGCCTACAGGGGTAGTTGTCTTAGCTATAACATTTAGTTTTCTCCTTTTAAAACCCATTTCTGAGTTTTATCCCCCTTCCAGTGCTCGGTTTGCTCGTTCTGTACCTTCACTTGCGTCATTCTAACATTAGACAAAGGGAGAAAAATAATCACATGGGGTAGGGGACAATCTTCCTTTGCCCTAACCTCTTATTGTGAATCCTGTATAGTTCACAGGTCTGGGGAGAGTAAAGGTATTTTGCGTGGACTGTATTTCTAGGAGATTTTTTTTGTACACAATGAGTATACTTTAATCCAGTAGGTCAGAACAGGTGAATACCAAGCTGATGTTCTTGTCAGAAATAAGCAATTGCAGGTAACATTCCAGCAACATCCTCCTTAATGTTGTCAGTGTCCCGAGTTTGTATCTGCTTCAAAACCAGTATATGGACATGGTTTTTGTACACATGGAGTCTGAATCAGCAGAGCATTTAGGCATATGCTCAAGCCCTGTTGCGTTTCAGCATGGTTGAATGCTTTGCTGAGCAGCGCTTGGGTTCAGTACACGCTAAAACCTAAGCAAAAGCAGAATTGACCCTCCCAGCATCTTCCCAAAGTCAGATTTCTAAATGGAAATTTGCGGTGGAAAACATGTGGCTAATGCATGTAGCTCTTTTTTGATGGAACAGAAAGCATGTAGCTGACCTGTTCTGCTCTGCAGGAGCCATTGCTAGCAACCTTCAACACACATGCACAGAGCGTGTGCGATCTGTACCCTTGAAATAACCGTCACCCCCTCCGTAGGGTGCAGGTGCTGACTGCAGCAGTTGCACGGGCAAATGATGTGATACTGCTCTAAAATCAAAATAAACCCCTTTAGTATTACACACCAAGCATGTGCATTACAAGTAGTCTCTAGCCTTCCACAGAGACTCATTTTCTGTGTCTGCTGAGATGTGTGCTGTTTGAATTGACCAAGTACAGCTCCGTTCACAGCTGGGAGGAAGTGACTCTGGCGGGAAGTTTAGCACTTAGGCATAACTATGGATTTTTAACTAAATCTTTTCCTTAATTTAGTGCTTACCCTTGCTTCTCTTGCGCACTAGTCTTCCCCAAATCTTTCAGTATTGTATTGTCATGAGATTGACCTTCTGCCTGGTCAGTATCATAATGTTGTATAAGTAATAGTTCCCTGTCAAATGTCACCTTTTATTTAGGTGCTAAGGGTTGGGTTTTGTGGTGTTGTTTTTTGTTTTTTTTTTTTTAAATGAATAACCGCACAGTTCCATGCATGTTGGTCCATCCCTGAAGCTGCCTGTTGTAACCCATGAGCAAGAGTTTTCTGAGAATATTGAAAGGCATGAGGAACTACCTTGTCTACTGGCATTCCCTTTAGATTCTCCATGAAGTCCTTGGATTGCAACCTGATTGATCAATAATCAACAAACAGAATATTTTAGACATTGGTAATTTAAAATGATTTTGTGCCCAGTCTTTGAGTCACCTGTACAATGTCCGCTGGGAAGTCCATTCTATTTGAAAGTTGTTGTGGTAGAGCAGGAGTGACCCAGTCATGTTTTCCTCCTCCCACTAGTGAGCTAGGAACTTGCACTACTGCATGTGGGCTATCAATTAGCATTATCTCCATTTGTTTTAGATCCAGACAGGCGGTCTGTTTCAACAATGAACCTTTCGAAACATGTTGATCCAGTCATTAACAAGCGGCTCTCCTCCTCATCTGCAACATTACTAAATTCTCCAGACAGAGGTACAGTTGCAAAGAAGTAAAAAAACCCAAAAGTGCAAGAAATGTTCTGTATTGATGTATTACTTTGCACGTAAAACACGCTTCTGAAGTCATTTTCTGTACTTCATCTAAGTGGGAGTGAAAAGACTTCAAATGTGAAAAGTTAATGGTTGAACATTTTTTCCTGTGAGATGAAACATATGCTTCTTGTTTTTTTTAAAACAAGAGAACTTACCTAAACAATCTTACTTCAGCAAACGATAAAAGCGGTGCTTCTGTCAGGTTTTTAGTAAATGAGGTACAACTCTTGAAAGAATACATTGCTCCATAGTGCATGCAATCATGTGTGACCTTTTATTTGCATTAGGCCATTTTGTCATTATTTTGTTTTCCTTTCTTCTTTGGTAGTAGTTCTTGAATTTCTAAGAACATGTCGCATGGAGCTTTCAAGCAGTTATTACCATTTCTGACTGGTTTTATGGAAGAGGTATTGGTGGGTTTCATATGGTCTCTTTATTGATCTTTTGTGTCCAGTTACTTTTCAAAGATCGCTTTATTTCAGCGTATGGTTTTGATACTTACAACTCTGCACAAATGATAAACCATCAAGCTTTTAGAATTTAGCGTAGCTGAATTGCTGCTTCTGTTCTGAAGATTTGAGACAGAAGCACTGAGCTTAAAGGACTTTTTTATAAAAGAATGTCTCTTGTATAACTTGTGCAAAGAGCAATGTACTTGGTAGGGATTTTTTTGTCCTCTACCGAGAATGAGAAGTTCTGTCCCATTTCAGTCCAGATAAATGCATGTTTTCAAGATCAATTTTTAGAATAGAATTTCGGTTGTATTACAAAACTGGTTGGTAGACACCGTGATCTGTATGTCTTAACTAAGTGCCATGCTTTACCGGCATGCCTGGATGTGTGCAACTGGTTGTTTTGATGAGCCATGTTAATCCTAGCAGACTAACCTAGCTGTAGACTCTGGTAACTTGAGAAAAATACAGCATTATATTGGGAAATAACTTATTCCAAAACACAAATAACTTTCTTGTTCTGAATGTTGAGATCCAGCTCGTTTTAATTTTATTAGCTTTTCGGATGTACGTATGTTTTTCCAGATTGTTGCTGTTCTTTGCCCGAGGATGCTTCTTTGAGGAGGGATCTTGGAGGGGAGGGGGGAAACAGCAGCAGGCATTAAATATGAAGGACAGTCTCCGATGGGCTGCAATTCTTTGTGTTACAGTTTCTGCCACCCATTTCAAATTCAGGAGAAGTCAGAGTGAATAGTAGGCGGTCTAGTGGTGGGGAAGGGGAAAGAATATGGAAGTGATGGTCTTATGTCAAAAACTCTTAATGTTGAGGCATTCTTGGCATTTTCCTTAAAACAGAACAGAACTCTTCAGAAGTCTCTTGTGTCCTTCAGAGACTCCAAGACAGAGAGCAAATCCAAACACTGTAAATGCCCTCTTTCTTGTGCAAAGTCATATACCTAAATCTATCCAAGCATGGATCTGGAGAAGTGCCACTGGTCTCTCCGGTGGCCTCAACATCTTAAGGCAAATGCTTAAAGGAAAGCACTGTTCCCCATTTCGCCTTCCGGAGGGCACCCAGTGACGCTCTGTCTGTGCTGCGGACTCCTACCTGCAAATGGGGAGCTGGAGATGAGTATGATAAGCTTACCCTAAGTGGCTTATCGCTGTCATCAAGAACATGTCTTTGGTTAAGCAGCACCTTTTACCATTTGGAGGACAAGTTTTAGGGTTTTTTTGACCCAGCAAAAGAAAAAAGTAACTGCCTAAAAGACTGGTTAATTCCTTTTCAAGTATAATATTGCTATGTAGCTCTTTATCACAATTTTACAATCAGGCAGGTATAACAGGCTTTTCATTATGGTTTTATGTTAGTGGTATGGGTCTGGGTAGTTGAAACTGTAAGAAAACTTGAACACACATTCAAATGGAAAAAGCAACTGTTGAACAATAAATTCTAACTGTGCTCTGTAAGAGATGCTTAGCAATACTTCAGATGAGGTTTTACACACTTTCTTAGTTATGAAAAGCAAAACTGCACCATAGTTGTGCTCCTCCTCTCTGCAGAGCTTTTTCTTTCAAATGGGTGATGGTTTTGATCACCTTTGTCTGCCACCTTTGTAGAAGGAATTCCGGGACTCCAGTAGCGCCCCTTGTTGAAAGATAACCTAAGCATGGAGTAGTCTTTCCCCACCTACTCCTCACCATCTTTGTGGCTGTGTATGAGCAAACTCCACTCTTGTCAGTGAGAGTCCCCTTTGTGGTGCTCATCAGGAGACCCGTTAAATCCCTGCCTCCCATCTGTTCCTAGACCTAATCAGATGCTGCTGTTTGCTTACTTGCAATGCTGCTTCTGCTGCTCAGACAACTTTCCAGTGTTCAGTTTGTATGTTCTGAAGACAAATACAGATTATTGTAATCAGTTCACTGTGGCCACTTCCCTGGGACTGTGTGTGTTTTTCAGTTACAGGTTAGTCTATAAAGATCTCTAATCTGTTTAAACTTATTTGTTTGTAGCTGGGGGTAGGTGTACTTGTTTGTAGCAGCAACCCTATCATGAACGTGCTTCCTGCATGGAAACAAGGAGCAAACAGCCCTAGAAGTGATAGCCTAACACAGCATGAGGACAAAAAATGTTGTTTCCCCTTGTCTGTCAGATAGTTTGAAGGACTAAACCTTGAAAACATCACCCTGAGGTTTCAAAAACAAAGAGCAAGAAAAAAGTCTCCAACCTCTTTGTCTTAAAGTCAATCTTACTATTTTGGGATGCTCTTTGTTTGTATTTGGACACCAAAGTTAAGTTGTTCAACGCATTTGGGCATTGTAATTTAAGTAATTTGGGCATTGTAAGTTAATACTCTTGTACTTGGAACTCAGTGGGCAAAAGTTTATTTGGTTGTTGGAGGTTAATGGTGATGGTAATGAGTACTAGAGTATGTCTTGCAAGTGTAAAATATGATGCTTTCAGGGGGCTGTGCATTTGGAAAATTCAGTATATGATGACCTTGCTCCATGAAGCCAAGGTGTATTTAAAGGGACTCTGGACTGAACCCATTTTAGAGATTTAGGGAGACTTCACTCCAAGCTCCTGCTAAAACTGTTTTGACACCTGAACCAGGCCAGTCCTTTCGTGGAGAAGGGAGTTTTTGTTGGTCTCTCTGAGCTCACTGTTGGCGCACATCAGCTAACTCGCTCCCAAACACTGCCTCAGTGCTGTTAGTTGGGTGCTGTGGCACACGGCTGCTTCCAGTGGGTGATGTGGATCCCATGTTAGGGGCAAAGAGGAAAGGGAATTAAACCATGCTCACCTTAAGGGCAAGTGACATAGGATAGGTGAGACGTGGCAATTTAGTGTTCTAAGTGTCTTAGCTGTGTCCTCTTGTGACTGCTTCATCTCTGGGGCCTCATGCGTAAGGTCTGCGGTGGGCCCACCGGGCCATACTACGTTGTGACATTTCCTTATCAGCTGTTTGGAGCTGTACAGAAAACTCTAAGAAATGTACAGTATACGTAGTACTGATTTATTGGGCTAAAATTTCAGGCATGGCTTTCTGAAGCTGTACAATCTTTGTGTGAAACTATGGTGGAAGAGTTTCTCCAGACTATTCCATACTCAGGCCTGTGAGCCTCACCTAGTAAAGCCTGAGACTGCAAAGAAGGATGTGTTGTCTTGCAACAGTGGGTTTAAACAGGGATCATACTGACCGTGGTGCCTGGAGAAGAAAGGAAGCAAAGATTTTACCATTATTGCATCCAGTTTAATGACAGTTCTGTGATTTTTCTTCATTATTAAATTACAAGCTTAATGATAATGTGTGCGCTGTAATGGAGGTCTCTGTAGGGTATTTTGTCTCCGTATTATCTGAACCAATGCAGGCTGGAACCATTTATCACAAAGAGCTCTGGCAGTAGTACATTGTGTAAGGACACTTATCCAGAGAGCCTGCTGTGTCTGAGAGTCCTATATTTCTATAGTAATGCCCTGTATTGAGTTAGCAGAATTTAGGGGAGCAATTTGAGAAGTGAAAAACAGCACTGAGGGTGGACTGGGCAATTATGCTTTCATAGGATAGCATTGAGATTGGCCCTCTTTTCATGGGCCTCAGCATGGAGTAGATTAAAGATAGATTCAGACTTTATGGCTATTAAGTGATGGATCTCTACCTTTAAAAATGCAAATTAATCTCAAGTTTATTACAGCCAGACACTTCAGTGAATGTTTGAGAGACTGAACCTCATAAATTCAAGCTGCAGTTTTGTTGCTGTAAACATCAAACTAAGGCCAATAAATGCTGAGATGCAAGAAGACCTGATTTCACTTCCAACCATTATTGCTGTGTTCTAAGCTTATTATGAACTACTAGGGGAACTAGTTGAATGTTTTGGTTTGTGATGCTCATTACAATACAATTTGTTGCTTCAGAGTATCAAAGAAACATCTAGTTCAGTTTTAAAAGTAACTTCTAGGGCTCTTTTGTTTACCACTTCACCATGATCAGTGTTTAAATAATGTATTTTCAAAAAGTGAATACATTTTACAAGGCAAAAGGAATGTATTGACAAGCTAAATTTGCATTAGGTAATATTGGGAAAGGCAGGGCAGGAGAGTGATTGCAGCCAGGTCGAAGTGTAGTCTTGTTTCCAAAACAGACTAGCAATGCAAAAAGTTGGCTCTTGTTACCGTTCTGAAGGTTATTGTTAGCAGGATTTTTGAAAGAGAATTAATGATCAAATATACTGACTGCATTTTGTGGCTTCATGTATTACCAAGACAAGTGTAGCTGCTGAGCTTGGTATCCGCAGTTGAGGTGCACTGTATCCTTTTGTGATGCTTTCATAAAACCTCTTTCTTGGTCATAATTCTCTGTGTGGTAGTAAGCAACCTTTGCTTTTTTCTAGCCAGGCTGGGAGACTTTGGGAGTGGTTTCAGTAACTGGTCTTTTTTGTAACTGAAAAACTATATACCTTAAGTGTAGAAAGAGTTTAGGATGCAAACATCTTTCTCAAAGTCTGTATTTAAGAGTGGCAACTAGTCTCCTAGTACAGAAGTTATTCTGTCATTCCTACGAGGCAGTGTGGCACGTGTTCAAAATATCAGTGTTAAACTGATAATAACTTACCATAATGCCCCAGGCAGTAACTCACATTAAATGTTGATATACATGTTCCTATGGGAATTCCTCTACTGAAATGGAGTAAGAATAAAATGCAAAACCCTGAGTGATTGGATGCTTTCAATCTGTGAAGGACAGTTTCAAGATTTTCGTGGTATTCAGTAGTGAGGAGACAGTACTAATACTTCTGCACATGTAGTTACTTGTGAAGTGTTTGATCTAACATCTTGCTTGTATGGTGCACGTTCAGCTCGCCGTCTGCAGCTCAGTCCTTGGGAGAGCAGCATCGTTAGCAGGCTCCTGATGCCCACTCACTCATTCCTGGCCCGAAGTAAAAGCACAGCTGCATTGTCTGGAGATGCAGGTAAACCTATAAGAACAGAGGCTTCCTGTCTCAGCCACTTATTTTTTCCAGCTTTCCTGTGGGATGTTGTAAGGTTGTTGATCTGAGTGTTCGGTAGCATCCCAGAATGAACTTGGATGCCCAGTATTACATTGCGTGACAGCATGAAACTTGTTTGTACAGTTGTTTGCTATGTCTCTTTCTCCCACACCTCTTTCTTAATTTCTTTTGCCTCTTCATTAATGCAGTAAATGACTCCAGCACATGCAGAGCACTAATGGCATGCCATCCGCGGCTGTTTAAGGAAATGTGTGCAATGCTGTAAAGAGCTGATTCAGCACGCCCACTCCTAAGGCTGGGAACTGCTTGCTGCAAGGAATAGTTTCACTCTGTCAGGGCACTTCCCACATGGAGCAAGTCAGACTTGTAGAAATCCGCTGGTTGCAGTGGATTTAATATGTGTGAAGTTAAATGTGTAGGTTTGGTGAGGTTATAATAATTGTCAAGTTCCTGCAACCCCAAAACAGCGCTCTGATGTACTGACTGAGAGCAAATTAGCATGCGGAAATGTGAAAATATTGCCAGGTGGGTAACTTAAAGCACAGGCAAAACTGTATTCCAAAGACAAGCAGGGCCTACCTGCTTAACATGTATTTTAGGCAGGTGACAGCTGCCTCTCCTTTGATAAAAGGATGTGTTATGATCATGCACTGGGGACTTCACCAATACAGTAGTGTGTCACTGCGCATGCGGAATGTTTAAGTCCAGGCAGGTCTTTCCTGTCTGATATGGACAGGATTTTTATTCTAATTAAAGGCTGTGGAAGGTAAGAAGGAATAGAGATCTGCTAAGATTACTTTTAAAGAAGCTTTAACTTAAGAACTCTTATAACTAATTAGGCTGCAGTACATTTCCACAGGGGTAGTGCTGTAGGAGCTAAAATGTGGATGGTATGTTCTGCAAACAGTGGAATTAACCAGTACAGCATTCCTTTTCACTCTTCACAAACAACAGCTTGTAAAGTAAATACATAATGTCATCTACCAAGCAGGAGATTGGAAATTCAGGTCTTCCTTACAAAATAGTTGAGAAAGCAGTGTCTTAATTTTGTAATTAGTCCCTTTACTGGAGCAAGCATGAAAATCTTTTGTGACTGCTGTTGTTTATACTGCACAATAAGCTCTAAACCGAGTGGCATATTGAAACAGGTTGCAAATAGCAGGAGTGAGTGATTTGTCAGTCATCAGTCTGAGGTAATTCTCTGAAATGCTTTCCTTATGCTAGCTGGAGCTGTATCTCCCCAGAAGAATAATCCATCTGCTCATTGTTTTCCAGGTATTTTTCTCTAAGAGCAGTACCTGCAATCCCTTGATGCAGGAGGCTTCCTGGAGATTAATGATGAGGTGGTGGCAATGGCTCACAGCTGTGCTCTGAGCAATCTGCTCATCCCAGCCTGTCATTATTCCCTAGGAAATTCTCCTGCCCTTTGGCTGTAAAGATAAATTACTATGCAAAATATCAAGATCCAATTAAAGATGGATTCATGCCCTTAAATTTATAAGCGAGCTATTAGGGACATCGGGAGTAAGAGTGCATCTGGATTGTCTTTAAATAACCCCCCAAACCCCAGTTTTTAAAACAACTCTCCAAAGCTGCTCTGAATAGGTGCAATCCTGTTGGTATAGGATTCTTGGGGAGTGTGCTTCCTAAAGCATTGTTTGGCAAGATCGCAAGTGAAAATTACCTGCTTGTCTTTTAATACTTCTGACGTCATACGGGGTGGTAACTTCAGATCATCAGTGTGCCGCAAGAGAATTGATTCACACGGGGTGGGAATCGCAGATCATAAGCTGTTTGAAAACAAGCGTTGTGCCACTGCCTCCTACCTGGTTTAGATACACTCAGCCAAAAAAACCCAAACCACAAAAACAACCCTCCATTTTCATGTTTCTCAACTTTTTAGGTCAGTCGTCTTGCACTACCTCACCAAACAGAAGTCCCTCTCAGTGATAAGGCAAGCAGGGGTGCCGTAACACTTACGTGAGACCCTTTATCCATAACGTTAATCTCTCAGGGCGGGGGGATTTGCAGCGTTAGTGCTGTTAAGTCCGTGAGCTCTTCCCCTAACAGCAGCTGTGCTCTGTAACGCTGGGACAATTAACTATATGTGGAGATGCATTCTTTCAAGGGATCTGCACCCGAAAAACGTTGGGGTTTTTTTACCAAAGAAACTGCGGATGCAATTTTCTTTATTGAAAAAAAAAAAAAGGGGGGGATAGGGGAGATTCCTTCTAGAAGCTCTATGTTTCCTTCAAGTAACATGCTGAACAATAATCATGCTGAGATTGTATCAAATGACCAGGAAAGACAAACAGGAACAGACAAATAGGTTCCCCCACGATAGGTTTTGCAGCTTTAAAATTCTCTCTGAATATGTAATCAGAGCACTGTATGTCTGATAACCTGCCCCTGCCAGGAGATCGTGTGGTCATAGTCTTTGTCCTCCTGCAATCCAACAGAAACTCCCATCCCAGTTACTCAAACACTCATTTCCAAGGTGATTCGGTGGTGATGTTAGCCTGCTTTTTTGAAATGTGTAAAATAGTTTGCTGTTGAAAATGTGTTTGAATCAGCTGTTATTCTGGAGTTATCAAATATTAAAAGTTCTTAAATGGATGGGCTTCAGGAAAGAGGGATTTTTTAAAAAAACATCACTTGCTAAAAATTGTAGGCAGCAATTTCATTGATCTCCTAGGTGAAACTGCTTTCTATTGTTAATGTGTTTTGATCTTTGTGTGTATGTCTCCTTTTAATTTTCCTCCACTTCCAAGACCAATTGATAGGCATTCTGATTTTAGTTTGTTTTTTATTCCGATGGTAATTGAAACTCGTGTCAATGCGTATGCTAAGCTGGTCAGCCAGACCAGTCGTTGTGCCCACTGCCTTTTCTGAACCACGAGTGGTATAAAAATTTGACAGAAAAACATTGTGACCTTCTACTTCCCAGTTACGTGGCATACTACTTAATTTATTTACAAGAAATTATAGTTTACAAACAGAAAAGTACAGGAGTGCCTATTGAAATTGTGTCATTGCTGTATGTCTGGCCAATCTAATGGATCAAATGATGTTCTGACTTGAGAATTAGTCATTCCTCCATGTATTAATACCTTCTTTCTTTTCTTTCTCGGTTGTTTCTGTTCCTGCTGGCTTTCCTCTGTCACTTCCTCAATGCTGCTCTGTAATTAAAATTAATAAATAACGAAACCCACCAACACCGTAGTCATCCCCATTTGTCCCCGTTCAGCATCTTGCAGCCCCATCAGCCCTTTCTCCTACAAGGCCATGAACTGTAGGAATCCAGGAGACCGAGCAAAGCTTTATGCCTCCACTGATGCCGTCGGACGCAGGAGAACGACGCACCTTGCAGGGGTAAGCGTGCCAGCTGGGCCTGCGCTAGTGGCTCCTGCCCTGGTCGCCCTGCTTGTTGGGACAGGAGTAGTTGCAGGGGTACTTGTCTCGTCCTCCCTTCCACGCTGTCCCCACCCCCCTGACGTGTTTCATAGTGGGCTGGGTTTTAACTGAGGTACACTACACTGTGTGGTGACGTGGCCTGGTTACACACCGAAGAATCCATGTGGGAAAACACCCATGTTTGCAGAGTGGATGCCTCAGCTTCTCTTGAGGCACAGAGGCAGTCACGGGGTGTGTGCCCTTTTCCCAAGTGGATTCTTTGCGGCCTTAAGGCCCAAGCTGTGTCGCAGTTTTTGACTGGGAGGAGGAGGGATTGTTTTCACAAAGCCTGTGGTGTTTCCTGTCTTCTGGGGCGTCTAGAAAGTTCAGCTGAGCCTCTGGGATGGGGTGGGGTGGGGGTGGGAAGGGGGAGGAAGGCGTGCACTCTTACATGTTTATATCCCTAAACACACAGAGCACTGTCACTCCACCGTTACTTTCTTAGGGGGCCAGGCTAGTAAACTTTGCCTCGCCGAGAAGGAAGAGGTTGGTTTAGGAGCGTGGCTCGTGAAGGAGGCTTCCCACAAATCACCTGTTTGGTCTGAATGGTTGCATAGCAGCGACGAGACCGATCTGAGCTTTCAGGGAAAATCAGAAATGTGATACGGTCAGACTGAATTCACGTTGACCGTGCTACAAACCGACGGGATGCAGTTGGTTCCAGTGCAGTTGTCATTTGCTGAGCTTGAGCAGTTCGATCTTTCCTTGGACTCTCTGCAGCCTGAGTTTGTTTAGAGTGCGAGAAGAGTGAAGTCATCTCTGCAAATGATGTTGTGTGAGGTGCTTGCATTTTCATTTGGCCCGACGGGCAAAACGTCAGTAGCAGCACTGCCTCTTGACATCCTTGTTGGAAGCAGTGCTAATCAAAGCTGCGTGAATCATACTTAATCTTTCAGGCAGATGGATACATTGAAGCCGAAGTTCAGGCACGGCACTGGGATGTGTCTCTAGAGAGATCTCTCAGTATGCACACAGTGCCTTGTAATCTCCAGGGATGTCACTTTAATACCTCTTGGGTCTTTCTCATTGCAAGTGGTTTGGGTTTTTTTAAATTTTTGTTTGTTTTTTTTTTTTTTAATTAAAAAGAGGAAAGATTGGTACATTTTGGTGGAGGAGACAATGTAAAAATAGAAAATGACTGAGTTTAGAGCTGTTTTCAGTAGCCTGTACGGTGTGGATAATCTTTTATTCTTCTGTAATCTTCTGTAGGAATTCAGTTTTTTACTTGATTGCTATTAAGAAAAAAATTCTGATGCTCTGTTTTTGAGAATAATAGAGTAGATCAATATAGGTATTGCTAGTGAGTCAAAATTCTTGTTCATTGTAATGCATTTATTCTGGCTGTGTATACTTTGGTAACTCAAGTGATTACCATGTTAATCAGTAGGTATCTGGTAAATTATACTGCCAAAGACCTGGCTTGAGTAATGACTTCAGGATCAGGACCATCTATTGCTAATATTAAGTTATGGTTTTGGAAATTTGAAATAATTAATTTTAACCATAATGACTCGAAAAACCCTCTTGGATTTATGAAGATAACCCAAGGGTTTATGTGCTCATGAAGTTGTCTTCAGTCTTCTTTTTTTCCAGTTGCAAACCTGGTTTTCAGTTCAGGAGACCAGCACTGCAGAGCTCTCACCCAGTGAGGTTCCGTAGCAGCGTGGTACTCCTGCTGCAGGGGCTGTGCTTAAGCCCCAGCCAAGGTGGTGAGGAGCAGCCCCTCTGCATCCTGTCAGCTGAGTGGCAGCTCAGTGTACTCTCCAGTATTCCCATTCTTCAGACTCCCAGAGTCTGAGATCATTATTCCAAAAACCTGAAGTTTTTCATTTATATTAAATGAAGGATATACATGCCTAAATTCAGATGTGTTCCAGCAGTTCTATTACTACAAACCAGAGCTATAACAGCAATATTTAAAAAAAATAAAATCTTGAGATGAGAAATAAAGAAGGAAAAAGGGAATCGTTACCATGTAAAAGACTCAATGGCAAAAAAGTACGTGTTGTGAAATAATCCAAGAAAAAAAGAATAGGATAACTCTTGTACCACGTTTGAGGGCTTTGAGGGCATCTGTGGTGGTCTCATATAAGCGTGAAAGCAAAAGGAGTTTGGGCTAACTAGGGGCTGACTAAGTGTGAGCCTGGGTGGTGGGGGGAGTGTTTTGCTCTTTTTTCAACGAAATCCTGGGTTTATGGGGAGTAGTGGAAGGTACATTAAACCTTAAAATGTAACATTTTTGCCTGTGTAAAAATAAACCTCTGCAAATAAGCCCATTGTGTCTTAGGACAGCAGAGAACGTGATTAAGAAGGATTCTTGGTGTCAAACGCATTTTTACTGACAAAGGTGGTGTGGGATTACAGGGGCTGTATTAATGAACTTGTCAAACAGGTTGTAGATACTGCTGACTCAGCACTGTTTTTCTCAGCCCCCTCATACCCCTCATCCTTAACTGAGCTTGTTTTGCTTTCTTTGGTCGTGTGAACCCTGGCTTGACTTTGTCTTTTTGTTTGCTGAACTATAGACTGAGAAAAAAGAAAAGGAGAGAGACCACTTGTCATCCAGCTTCTCTGCCAGCTTTAGAGGACGTCATTTTTCTTCCAACCCCAAAGCTAGATCTCCAGCTCCCTCTCCAGTTTGGTAAGCCAAGTACATGCTTAGCTGGAGGTTGAGCTGTGGGCAGCTCTGATTGTGCAATTAATTAAATGTGAAACAGTGCAAACTTATTTGGTGATGTAGATGTTTCTCTCTGCAAAAAAAGCAAGACAATCCTGCTTCTAGGAAAAATATGACTACTGCTTTGAGGAAGGGGAGGGAGGAGGGAGATACCTGGTTTTTCCCCCCTTGTCTGGGCTCAGTGCTCACACATCTGGAGAGTTGCAAAGAGAAGCATTTTGCGTGAAAGCTTGTTGGTTTCTCCAGCAGTCCTGCTTGGTAGCAGAGAAATAGAGAAGCTGTTTTATCTTTGTCTATTGTTGTTGTAGAAGTCAGACGTAGGTGGTGTCCAGCAGAGCATGCCTGACAGTGACTGTCACTCTTTGGTTACCCAGGCACGCGTCAAAGTCTTTGCCTTTTTTGCCTGGCACACCCAAGCAGATAACGTCCCCACCTGGTTCTTCCAAAGTTTCCTCCGCTCAGGCACGTCCTCCTTCTCCTGGCAACATCCGGCCGGTGAAAAAAGAGGTCAAAGCTGAGAGTGAGAAGAAAAGACCAGAGAAGGAGGCTGAAAAGGCCAGTGAGGAGAGGAGAGAAGAGAGTAAAGGAACTTCAGCAGGTGCTGGAGAATCTGCAAGTCGGGAAGAGCTTGCTGTCCAGGCAGAGCTTGCTCAAGGTAAGGAGAGGTCCTTCTTTAGGTTAAGGAGTGTCGGAGAGTCTCTTATGTTCTTCCCTCCCTTTCTGTGAAACAACACAGTAGTTTTCTGTCCAAAGTTAATCTAAGTTCTTCGGGCCGTTCCTGCAGATGTATGTTCACTACAAGGGAAGTGTTAACGGGCTGAAGCCCTTCTAACAGTCACAACACACAGACCTGCCTTGTACAATGAGGCTTCACAGCCCTCTTCGCTGCCCTTTTGGATCAGGATTCTGTCCCTCGCATTACAGACCTGATGTGAATTGGTTTCTTGTTCCAAAAAGTTCTGTTACAGTAGTTCCAGTCTGGTACCCAGGTCCTACCACACAAGGTGCAACCACACAAAATGCTTGAGATTTACAATAATAAACGGATGTTGGCCAGGAGCATGTAAAGGAGAAGTAATTGCCATGCTAGCAGGTATTTTCACTGCTCTTCTGATAACCTTTTGCCTGCTTCCTTTGAGGAGAAAGCTTCCTTTTAAAAGGATTTCAGGGATACCACTGAGAACTCTTGCAGATGTGTACAAGTTGTAGTTCCCAGTACAAGGTGCAGACCAGAGAAACATCGTCTTCTGCTTGTTTTGACAGTTTAGCTTGGGAGGAAGAGAGGCTCAACTTTGTAGGGTCAGTCAACATGTGAGTTTGTGACAAGGTCACTTAGTACAGAAACAAGTTATGTGTGATAAAGATACTAAGAAATGAAGTAGTTCGTAGTCATAGCGAAGAAACAAGTAGTGGAGAGGGGCGAAAGAGAAAGGATACTGTACTCAGAGTGGTGAGCAGCACTTCAAAGTGGGTATCTGTTGCCAGAGCCAGAGGAAGTGGTGGTTGGGACCAAAGACTGAGACCTCAGGCTAAGCATTGTGCATGTGAGGTTAGAGGGGACAGGCTTTGTGCTGCAGATCATAGAATCACAGAATGGTTTGGGTTGGAAGGGACCTTAAAGACCATCTAGTTCCAACCCTCCTACCACGGGCAGGAACACCTTCCACTGGAGCCCCAAACTGCCAAAACTTAGCCACTGGTTGAAGGCAGAAGTCTAGAGAGGGGCACGTGTAGCGTTCAGGGCTAGAGAGGCATCGCTGATTCTCCCTGGTCTGCATTGCGGGTGAACGTGGCTGATTCTGCCAGTTAACTGGCCTGGCCTTTAACCTGTCTGGCTCAGCCACCTGCTAGCTGTGCAGCCACAGGAGCCAGAGACCAGCAGCTAATGATTACCGACGGAGCCATTCGATTTGCAGGCAAATCTCACCTGACTTTATTAATAGCTGGCAGTGTGCGCTGGCAGCCCAGAAGGCCAACCGTATCCTGGGCTGTATCCGGAGAGGTGTGGCCAGCAGGTCGAGAGAGGGGATTCTGCCCCTCTACTCTGCTCTGGTGAGACCCCAGCTGGAGTGCTGCGTCCAGCTGTGGAGCCCTCAATATCAGAAGGATATTGACCACTTGGAGCGAGTCCAGAGGAGGGCCACGAAGATGCTCAGAGGGCTGGAGCACCTCTCCTATGGGGACAGGCTGCGAGAACTGGGCTTGTTCAGCCTGGAGAAGAGGCGGCTCCGAGGAGACCTCATTGCAGCTTTCCAGTATCTGAAGGGGGCCTACAAGGGTACTGGGAGGGGACTTTTTACAAGAGTCTGTAGTGATAGGACAAGGGGAAATGGGTATAAATTGAAAACAGGGAGGTTTAGATTAGATGTCAGGAAGAAATTCTTCACAGAGAGGGTAGTGAGGCACTGGAACAGGTTGCCCAGAGATGTTGTGGATGCCCCATCCCGGGAGGTCTTCAAGGCCAGGCTGGATGTGGCTTTGAGCAACCTGGTCTAGTGGAAGGTGTCCCTGCCCATGGCAGGGGGGTTGGAACTAGGTGATCTTTAAGGTCCCTTCCAACCCTAACCATTCTATGATTCTATGATTCTATAATAGCAGTGAAGTTTCAAAGGTATTTTGGGTGTGCCTGTGCACACCGCTGTCATCTTTCCTGACGGCAGGGCAGGTGTGCACTAAACAGGCCGCTTGTGAAGCTTCAGCACCTGAGGCAAGAAGTGGGCCCCGAGCAGCACAAAGCTGTACTCCCTTCAGGAGTGACAGCCCTGCCTGAGTTCATGTTGGTAAATTAAAGAGGGATGAGGGGCAGGGACTTCGTCATTTAGACTGTTTAACTATTACGAAGGCTCTCTGGTATGTTTCTGATCCAGGTTGTTATTGCAGCCCCATATTTTCTTACCTTCCGTCCCTGAGGCTGCTAAGAGCATAGCTCTGAGGGGCTCCCAAGCTTTAGAGTCATCAAATTACTTACCTTCTCACATTTGACCATCCCAAGATTTTCTGAGTACCCAGATACATCTTGGAGGTTGGCCCAGGCCTGGACTGTTCCCTTGGGATGGCCTGAATACCTGTTCTGTAATGTGAGAGAACAGTGCTCTGGCTGAGGCTAAACTGTGCCAGCCCACCTCGGGGCTAGAGAACAGGCCCTGGCACTCTTGAAATTGCTGGTGTCCACGTATCATTTGAATTCAGGGTGAAAGCCCTGAAGGAGTTGCAGAAAGACCTGCACAGTCTTTACTTGATAGAAGATGAGAGCAGAGAGGTCAGCAGATGTGAGTATTCAGCACGGAGACTGCAGCTGAATTTGTGTTTGTATACGTGACAAGGTGTAGGAGTGGGGAACCGGGGAGGAAACCCTTGTTGGAAGTTGTTAGTGAGGTGAGGAAAATGCTGTTACATCCCAAAGGGTGGTTAGAAATTCTAGATTTAAAAGCGTCTCCTGGCTGTTGCTGATGACTTACTTTACGTGTGTCTTCCCAGGATCAGAACCTGATTCCATTGACAGTTCAAAGTCTTCCCTATCCATGTTTGTCTGTGTCACCAGACGGTGATTACCCTGGGAATGCTTCCTTGGGTTACCCTCTGTGTCGGTTCTGGGTCCCGGGCCCCCAGAGGAGCAGTGCAGTTGCGGTCCTCTGTGCCTGTGATAGAGGATGCCAGGCAAACCTCCTGAAATGGGAACTAGTGTCTGTCTTGGGGAAAAACTGTAACGCCTCCTCTGCCAGGTGGCCAAAGCTGGTCCTGGGTAAGGAGTGTACACGAAGGCACTAGTAAGATTGGGAAACAAGCCGTAGTTCACCAACAGTGGCCAGCCTTGTTAAGGAGCTGTGTCCTGTTCCCCTGAGTTGCCTTGGGTTGGGGTAACTGCAAAATCGATGTTTGTGTCCCGCCTTGTGGCAGATCACTTCAGACAGTTGATGTTTGAGATCACCAAGGCACCGAATGTGATTGGCCTGTCACTGAAAAGTCTGGCTCTGCTCTTCAGATGTAGACTGTCAAACAGGAGAAAATTTAATACCACAACATCTCGTTTCTGCTCTCCAGATAGAATTGGGCAAACTTAAAAAAAGTGATGGTAGCGGGACTTGCTGAGTCAGCAGAACTCCTGTTGAGCCCCTGTCAGCATTAATTCTTTTGACAGAAAAGTTGGCTTAACCTTTCAACTGCAGCTGCTTTCAGGTATCCTGTAAAAAACAAACTTCCCCTAAGGAATATGAACCCCTAGCATCTAGAAATTTCTTCCTCTAAATCATTTACACAACCATGTAAGCGTAAAAATATTTTACGGAGTATTTGAAGCTATTTCCTGTTCCTTTCCAAGAAGTGTCACCTCGGTTGGTGTGTCTGTACAATCTCTTTCAGCAGTCAGCCCATCCCTGCCTCCTGCTCCGCCAGCTCTTTCTCCACCCACAGCCCCCACAAAGACTTCTGCAGGCACAACTGACCCTGAAGAAGCAACAAGGCTGCTGACTGAGAAGAGGCGCCTCGCCCGAGAGCAACGGGAACGGGAGGAGCAAGAAAGGCGGGAGAGAGAAGAGCTTGAAAGGTGATTCTAGACCCCTGCAGTGGAGAGGAGATGTTTGTAGCAGCCTCGTAGCAGCTTCTTGTCTATGTTCTGTTGTCACACGATGATACATGAAGCACACTACTGAAGTGCAGGAGATATGGGGTTCCCCTCCACCCCCACAGAGGAATTTTCCTGTTGGGGTTTTTCATAGGTGCAATTGAAATGCGTTGAAAGAAGTGATGCTAGCAGCTGCTGTGGTGGTGGTGGTCTCTGCTCTTGTTTGGAGTTGAGTATGTGAAAGTGTCAGGTGAGTCAATGGCCCACAAAATAAAATAATTTTTACGAGTTACTAGAATAGGACAACAAAAAGAAAATGTCATTTTGAACCATCCAAGGTGAATCCACTTCTTGAATGTTGAATTTTATGGGTTTTGAGACAGTAAAATCAGTTGAACTAGGAAAACAAGTGAAAACAGACGTAAAGGAAGATCATGAGTATAGAATAGCTCACGAAAATCTACTTGAACGGGTGAAGATTCTTCATCTGGGAAGACCATCTGCCCTTCTGAGTGGGGATATAAGCTACAAAGCCCTAAATAATTTGGGTAGCATCATAGGTGAAGAGGACAAGTTATTCACTCCTGTAATACATGGATGAGAAGGCATTAAGTGAGGTTAGGAGGTAATGTTAAAAGATCAGCAGAATTAGGTACTTCTTTAAAATTGAGGAGCCGTTGCCACAGGGTAAGATGGATGCCAAAAACTTACACTATTTCAAAATATGATTAAATAAAATTACAGAAAGAAGGGGTTTGTAAGATGTATTAACGCCAATGGTACCGTTTCTGATGCAGAAAGTACCCGAGCCGTAGATCAGTGGGAGCCAGGCACGTGCTGGAGAAGTACTGCTATTGCCTTGCCAAATTTTAACGTCCCATGGGGCTTTGCCTTTGTTCCCTGCTGGAAGCAGAACAGACAACTTGGCCTGACCCAGTCCAGGTGCTTTGATACTCTTATGAGCTAGACAGCAGTGCAACCTCCTTTATCCAGCTGTCCTGCAGTGCTGGTGTCTTGGGTCAGCAATCTGGTGGCTTTGGGTTTATTCTCTTCTTTTTTAACTTCTTTTTGTTACGCTTGTTTCATGATGGCAGGCAAAAGAAGGAGGAGCTGTCGCAGAGGATAGCTGAAGAAAGAGCTCGCCGAGAAGAGGAAGAAGCTCGCAGACAGGAAGCAGAAAAAACCCGAAAGGATGCAGAGGAGGAGCGGGAAAAGGAAGAGAGG
>NW_010271281.1:20491-28151 GCF_000690775.1 Eurypyga helias
CAGAAGAGAGAGAACAGAAGGAGAAAGAAGAGATGGAGCGCATTCAGAAACATGTATGTCCCCTCCGGTAATTTCTGTGCCAGCCGGGTTGGCAGCAAAGTGGATGAAGCAACACCTCTTATGCAACACCTAGATTAGAGGGATGGTGAACATTTAAATGCTGCGTATGGAGTGATTAGGGTTGTGGCAGATTTCATTCCAGAGAGCAGTTCAGAGAGTAGAGAGATTTCTTTTTGACAAAATACCTGGTAGGGAGTTGAGTTTTGGTTGGTTGGTTTGTTTCTTTTTCCCCTGTAGAATGTATTAATTTAGAATAATAATTAATTTGGAACAAATCCTTTCCTGTTCCTGATAAATTCACAGAATCACAGACTGGTTTGGGTTGGAAGGGACCTTAAAGACCATCTAGTTCCAACCCCCCTGCCATGGGCAGGGACCCCCCCCACTAGGTCAGGTTGCTCAAAGCCTCGTCCAGCCTGGCCTTGAACACTTCCAGGGATGGGGCATCCACAGCTTCTCTGGGCAAAGTTGTGATGAAAAAAATCAATAGAGTTGTACTGGGCGATTTTAATGACTGGTGTTATACCAGAGAACTCTTTGTCCTCACAGTTACAGAAAGTCTAGATGCCAAGATTAACTATTCAGAGTGTTGGAGCCGTAACACTGTTGAGTTCTAATCCTGTGCCCACTGTTGCTTTTGTCTGGGGCTAGTGGGAAGGGGCAGATTTTAATCACTTTCCTCAAGCCAAGGAGAGCCTTTCCCCAATGCAGTCCTCCTGAAGTCAGAGCAGCTACTCAAAAGACATAAATAAATCAAAATAAAATTTTTCAACTGCTGTCATTTTTGATGGGCATAATGTCATAGAATCACAGAATGGTTTGGGTTGGAAGGGACCTTAAAAGACCATCTAGTTCCAACCCCCCTGCCCTGGGCAGGGACACGTGTTGTTTTACCAACTTCAGGAGAGGCTGTGGTAAGCATTTTAGATAGGCTCCTTCTTGCACATGCTCTTACTTCTTGCGTGCACTTTCTCACCCCCAAAATTCAGCACTTCAACCTGCCTTATAGGCATGCATTATTTCTTCTGGTTTATAATTAAATTTATGCTTCTGAAAAATAAATGTTTAAGGGATCGTGTTAGTGAATATAGCTTAAAAACTACAGTTTTCTCTTTCAGAAGGTGAGTGATTGTGTTAGTGAATATAGCTTAGAAACTACAGTTTTCTCTTTCAGAAGGTGAGTGCTGCTTTCATTGAAAGGCTACGCTGAGGTATATCCTCAGTTTGGCACCCGAGATGATGTGTGGCCGATTTTTTTTTTTTTTTTTTGGATGTTACTGCTGAACTGACATAGTAGTTTCATCACACAACACTGTCGGGGAGCGAGGCCTCTCTACAGTATATTCCAGACAAGTTTTACATTTAATTAAAAAAGCAGCAATGGAAGGCTTGCAGATGTATCTGTGGCTGTTTGTACCTGGTCTCATTGTGCGATGACTGTTGGCCAAATAGAAGTCTGCAGCGTTTGTTTGACTCTCAAAAACATCCACCACTCAAAACATGATTCTTCTTAGTGCTTTCCTGGCTGCTGTGTTAATGCTGGAGGTGAGGAAATGTATCCTTCCTCGCCTGGCATGCATTCATGCCCGCGCCCCAAAACAGGCACAGAACCGAGGGTGATGTCCAGTGGTTAGTTACGCACCTCGTCGTGCTACGCAAAACATGGAGATTCATCAAGCAATGTACAGTTCAGTCAGAAGATTGTTGGTGACTTGTAAACCCCAGAAGTGTCTTTTCAGGGTGTTGCAGATACGCATAGTTAAGCAGGTATCAGTGTAAATCTGTCCTTAAATAGCAACTCATTCCTCACTTCTCTTCCTTTTTCCCTCAACCCAGAAAGAAGAGGAAGCTCGCCTTCGGGAAGAGGCAGAGCGGGCTCGATTAGAACGTGAGAAGCATTTCCAGAGAGAGGAGCAAGAGCGCTTGGAAAGGAAGAAGGTAACGCAGTACATGCAGAGAAACTGCACTTTCCTTTGCCTTAGCAGTCTGCTTCCACCTTGGCTGTAGGAAGTTATCCATGAGATAAACGTGCCCTCAGAAAAGCTGCAGCCCTCATCAGCATGGCCTGATGTGACAGCGAAGGGAATATTGCCAACGGTGATAAGTAATTCATCTTTCTGCAGTAAGCAGATGGAACTGATAAACGACAAGCAGTTGTGGTTTGGGAGAGGTGTCTTTAATGCCAGCAAACGCTATTTCACCCCTTTACATTTCATTGTAGAGGCTTGAGGAGATCATGAAGAGAACCAGGCGTGCAGAAGCTGTGGATAAGGTCAGTGCTGCTACTTAATATGTGTAAATACCGGAAGTTTCACTTCTCCCTAGGGCCAGTTTTAATTTACAAAACTGCTTCCTTTGTAGAAACCCAGCGACCAGCAAAATGGACACGTATCGAAGGCAAATATTACTGGAGAAGCAGGTATTGTGTTTAACGCTGCCCTGAGCTCAATGGGTGACTAAACACCTACTGAGGACAATGATTTGAGATACAGCTCTGAAACTTGGCACACGGAGTGCAGTAAAGAAAACCATGGGAGGGCTGTAACTGGAATGTTAGCAAACACCACTTACTTAGCCTTTCCCCACAAGTAGCTGCCTGCTACTAAATGGGTCGGCCGGTTTAGCAACTTTGTCACGTTGGTGTGTAACGCCAGGGAGTTGCTTACCAAGTTTAATCATTCATAAAGTGAAAACCAAATTATTTTCTGACTCTGATCACAAAAGAAACTGATCTGGCATCTTCTTTTGCATGCTGTTATGGATGTGGTTGTTGCAGACTTAACTCCATTTTCTTAAAGGATTATTTCATCTCAGTCATCAAAACAAACTGTTCATTATTCTAAACATCCCCACGTGACTTCTGCCTCCCACACCTGCTGCCTTATTTGCTTGGGCTCAATTTCTTTCCCCACCCCAAAATTCAGCTCCTACGAAAGCTTAGTCTCCCTGTCACACCCACACTCTTAGCCTTCCCTTCCATTCTGTTCCCTCTGTCTCCCCCTCCCCCCGGTCATTTTAAGTAAAGTTTTATAAAAAACTTCAATATTTACATTTTATTTTTATTCCTTTAATGTATCTCATATTCAACAGCCACCAAGGATGAATCAGCACTGTTTAAAGATACTGAAGTCAGGCTACCAACGAGCTTTATCCTGTTGTAGCATCACATAGTAAATGACATTATTCTTTTTCTCCTTTGTATTTGAGCTGAGTAACCAGGAAGATAAATAACAGCACTGGCTGATGTACAACTTTTTTTCTTGGTGTTTAAAGTGAACTCTGTAATTAGCACTGACAGGAAGCCGTTTGACACAGGTTTCATTATGCGTGTTGGGAAGTTATTTGTTCGCATATTATCTTGGGTGAAAAGATTTGTGAACTGCTAAGACGGGATGCAGCTGGGATGCCATCTTTAGCTGCAGGCACTGTTGGAGGTGCTACAAACAGTTTAAATAATCCTTGAAATGATAAATGGCTCTATAACCCTTGGCTAGAGCTTCTACTCCAGAGGTAGAAGACAAGTACCCTGTTTCCTAAGGCAGGGAGAATTTGGGCCTCCATTTCCCCAGGCCTGAGGGAAGCTGGTGTCATTCAGTGCCTGAACAAAGAGAAAACTGCCCTCACCCTCAGGGCTGCTCTCCCGTTTGGCTTTGCGTTATGGCGATAGGTTAATGAATTAATGGAGGTATTTCAGCCAACCCACTTTCCGTGCTGCACTTTAACAGACCTCTGGCCGTACACAAATGGTGATTTTTTTTTTTTAAATTTTTGTAGCCTGTTTGGCAAAACCTGACGACACCTTTATGGGAACAGCCAAATCGTTCAGTAAAACAAAATCCGTTACCACCTTGTTGTTTGTTTGGCCTCTGCTTCAAAACAGGAGATAGCTCTGCATTTTCAAAGAACGATGACATTTTTCTTCTGCTTTTTCTTTTTAAATATTAAAGCCAATGTATTTTCCTCTTACTCCATTTGTAGAAGCACTGAAACCAGTATTTCTAGTACCTTCCATATAAAAACTTGCCAAAGATCATATGGAGACATTCGCTATGGAAGCCTTCAGCCCAAGCATTTAGAGTACAGCACAGCGGAGCGGCTGAAGGCGGGGCTGGTCAGATGAGGCTCTGGGTAACTGAGATAAGTGTGCCCAAGCCTATGACCAGTAACTTGTCCTTGCGATTCTTGTAACTGATGCCCATGTGGGTGGGGTGCAGCCGCTTCCCTTTACTGACCGGTATGCGAATGAGCGGGACTGTAGATACAGCGCAGACAGCTGCAGTTTTAGCTTTGAAAGAATATCCTGAGGAAGGCCAATAACCTCTGTCATACGGCCTCTCTATGAGAATAGTCTGATTTTGTGTTGCTCTCTGCAGCATTTTGTAGTAGCGATTTGGTACTTGTTGAAAGAGGTGCCCTTCCCATGGGCATTCTTTCCTCTTGATTTCCTGTTGGGTTTCAGTCAGTGGTCGACACTGGAACCAAGAAATACCAGCATATGGAATTGATGATGTCCCACTGTTCTTCCATTCTATTCTCTGGGGCTGCTTGAAAAATGTCAGTGTAACGTTCTGTCAGATACCAGCCTACTCTGACTACTGTTGGCATTGCGTGTATCACCGCAAAATGTTTCTTCCTCTCTCTAAAGGTTGGAAATCTGTGGCATTTACCCCTGAAACAAGGCCTGTGTGTTCCAAATAACATGACAAAGGAGGCAGGACGGGGAAGGGGAGTGGGGTGGGAACTTGTGTTTTTTAAAACTGGAGCTTGCCTCGACGGTGCCGTCTTTCGTAGGAAATGTCTTCTCCTAATCTGCAGGTAGATGAACGTTGCTTGGTTTTATGAAAGCCTGTTTTCCCTCTCTAGTCACAACCAGCCCTGCATCTCCCTCGGAGCCTGCAGCAGGATCTCAGCTTCCGCATGCGGCACAGTCACCGCACAATGGCAAACCCATCACCTGCGTGCGCGTGATGGTTCCACATCAACCCCCCGTTCACATGGACAGGTAGGAACGTTGCAAAGTGTTGGATGGGTGTTTGGAGGGTGATGGTTACCAGAGCAATAAACTGCTTTCATCATCATCACAGACTGGTTTGGGTTGGAAGGGACCTTAAAGACCATCCAGTTCCAACCCCCCTGCCATGGGCAGGGACACCTTCCACTAGACCAGGTTGCTCAAAGCCTCATCCAGCCTGGCCTTGAACACTTCCAGGGATGGGGCATCGGAAGTGTGCAACGGCATCTTGGCTTGTATCAAAAACAGCGTGGCCAGCAGGTCCAGGGATGTGATTCTCCCCCTGTACTCGGCACTGGTGAGGCCGCACCTCGAGTACTATGTTCAGTTTTGGGACCCTCACTACAAGAAAGACATTGAGGTCCTGGAGCGTGTCCAGAGAAGAGCCACAAAACTGGTGAAGGGTCTGGAGAATATGTCTTATGAGGAGCGACTGAGGGAACTGGGCTTGTTTAGCCTTGAGAAGAGGAGGCTGAGAGGAGACCTGATCACTGCCTACAACTACCTGAAAGGAGGTTGTGGAGAAGTGGGTGTTGGTCTCTTCTCCCTAATGACAGATGATCGGACGAGGAGGAATGGACTGAAGCTGCGCCAGGGGGGGTTTAGATTGGATGTAAGGAAGAAGTTCTTCACTGAAAGGGTTATCACACACTGGAACAGGTTGCCCAGGGAGGTGGTGGAGTCACCATCCCTGGATGTGTTTAAGAGACGGGTGTATGAGGTGCTGAGAGATATGGTTTAGTGGTGGACAGATACGGTTGGACTGGATGATCTCTAAGGTCTTTTCCAACCCAGTGATTCTATGATTCTATGATTCTATCCACAGCTTCTCTAGGCAACATGGATTTTGAGATCCATGTATTCACTAACTAAGGAAGAGACAACTCTCCAATTTGCCTTGTTTCCTGTTTATCTGATAGGGAAAAATTCTGTAAAACCACAGCACGTTCTTCGCCGTGTTTGGTGCACGCGTTGTTTGCCGGCAATTATTACGTAAATTGAAGCTTCATGGAAAGGGCAAATTATTTCTGTTCCTTTCCATCAACTAAGCTTCGTAAAACTCCCTCTGGATTTGCAGTGCTAGTTTTCTCAACTGGAATAGTGAACGCTGTGCTTTCAGCCTAGATGTTTTGATTTCTCAACTGCTTGAAGTATTGGCGAGCTTTTATTTAGGAAGTAAAAGTCCCTCAAGTGAGATACAGAGCTACGCATTTTGTCCTTGCGTTTTAGAAAAAGTCCTCGGAGCGGGAGAATTCGGGGAGGCAGGTACTCAACATCGGGAGCTGTCTGTAGCCATGAAGCAAGTCGCTCCGATTAAGAGAAATTGTTGAAGTGCTTGAAACGTCGGTGTTGAGCTGAGTGAGATCTGTTACATAAGCACGAGCTGTCAGTTACTTCAATTTTAGTAATGCAGAAAGCCGAATAATCCTTTCGTCCTTTCATGTTTTATGCAGGTAGCACCAGAACATGCACGGCAAAACTTGAATGGGGGAAGCCATCGCGCAGCCTATAATGGGCAGAGCACTTCAGGGTGTGATTGGCACTAATTGAAGGAGGAATTTGGCCTCTTGGTCCCTTCGTACGCCTGGGGGATCTTAGCTTGCTGTCATGCTGAGAGCAGCTCTGTCAGGAGCACCGAGCTGCGCTGGGTGAGCTGCGCAGCGCTGCCTCGTCGTTGTCTCGGGCAGCTATTAAATGTTAATCACCCCCAGCCTTAGGTGCACCTTGATGTTTGGAATATACAATGTGCGGCACTAACGAACGCTGTCACGTAGCATTATAACCCGGCGGGGGGGGTCCTCAGAATGGCCAAAGTGAGGAGGGAATAAATGAGACTGAAGAACAGTGACAGAAGTAGGAAGCAGGCAGAAGACTGTGACAGGGGACACAGGTATGCCAGGCGAGGGTGCCGAGGGGCTCTGCTAAGGGGCATATCCACACAGACTGGGAAGGCAAAGGCATCTGGATGTGCCCAATACCGTAGCACGTGCAACAGCAGCAGGTGGAGACTGACTGCTGCGTGAGCCCCTCGCTCCAGCCCCAAGACAGATCTGGCTTTTGGCTGTGCGTGTATGGGCGAGAGCAGGGAGTGAAGCAGAGGTGTTCTTTCCAGGCGTAGAGCAACAGTCTCGTTCTCCTCCTACGGCGTAGGAAGTGTGGGAAGCTTCAGTGGGCCCAGGAGAGGGGTGTAAGGGTCGGCGGGTCTGTTTTGTACAGCACCGGGGTCCAGGCTGAATGCGTGTGTTGGAACAGGGCTGGTGTTCAGTGACCTGCGCGTCTGTGGTGAGCGGCCTCACAGCTGAACTTAACACCCAGGTGGGGCACCATGGAAAGGGCAACACGCAGTGTATTTTAAAATGGAGCACACCACGGAAGCCTTCCAGTTCGTAAAGTATCTAGGCTTACCAAGAAAACCGGTAGTTTATGGATGCTGCAGTAGTACTAATGGTCTGTTAACTTCCGGCTAGATTCGGGGGGTTTTGTGTTGTGGCGCTGCTTTCCTCCAACAAATGGAAAAATGAGTTTGAAACTGTTGGTTGAAAATAAGATAGAATGTTAAAGTATTTTCAAACTTTATGTAAATTATGA